>NC_135876.1:25902906-25987906 GCF_031162955.1 Sander vitreus | reverse complement strand
CTAGGTTCATTTTGCGCCAGATTTGTCCTTTAAATATACAGGAAAACAAATCGACAAAAAACAGAAAAGGCAACAAACAATTTGATGAAGGCGACAGAAACGTCAAAAACGTTGTAAACGGTTAAAAAAATACCCTGAAGAAAGCTGAATGCTGAGAATACTGCTGTTCTTTAACTGCATGAAGCTCAAAAAGGTACCATTGGGTACTGGTACCGAATGCCATGTAATGGATCCCAAATTACATACAAAAGTTGTGCAGGAAAACTTGAGTACTAAACTCGAATATGTGTCGCTTAAAAGCTGAAAGTGATTTGATTAGAGGATGTTTTGTTATTGCCGATCGGTATGGGCGCGTACTGGAGTTCATGCACCAATCAGATTAGAGCCCGACCGATAAAGGACTTTTAAGGCCGATATCGATACAAATATTTGGTGATTTAATAATCCGATATTCCGATACATCGGCCGATATATATTTGAAAAAACAAACAAACAGAAACACCAACAGGGACGTTGTAGAGCGCCCTCTGGTGGACAAACTATACAACGCCAACACTCAGAACATGGTTGAAGGGTGTTTTGTCGGCCAATATAAATGCTGATTACCGATAGTTTGGAAAATGCCTAATATCGACCGATGATATCGGCCCGCCGATATATCGGTCGGGCTCTAGATCAGATACCTCGTAACGTAGCCCCAAAGACAATCTACTTTAAAAGTAGTCATGTTTCCGTTACGACTCACTGTCAAAGTGGACAATAAAAAATAAAAAAATTAAAAAAAATCGGTGTTGTCTTTTTTTGGTCACGTTTCACAAAGAGTTGATGCAATCATAGCAATCATATCTCATCCATGCAGAGATAGTAGCTTACAGCTGTTAAAAGATAATAGAATATTTTTAACACAGGTTTCGGATCTGTACTCCGTATCGGCCGATACGCAAGTTCAGGTATTGGAATCAGTATCGGGAAGGAAAAAAAAAAGGTTATCAGACCATCCCTAGTACCAGCACATGCTTTCTCTCATTAGCAGTCGCGGGGGAGCCTTTGAGCAAAGCAATGGGCTCCAAATTACACCAATGAAAGCTTATCAGGGACTGAGTGTTCCTGCACTGCTCCCAGGTGGGAGAATGTCGAACAATATAAATGTGAAGCAGGTTGTTGCGGTGAACAAGCACACTCAGCACAAAGGAAGGCGTCCCAAGGAAAATAAAGGTTGCAGGTGAATGTTAACTCCACTGACACATGCACAGTTTGCAGAAAGAGTGTGTCGCAATGCTACAACTCTAAAAGTAATTCCTTTGAACAGTCAACAGCATCAGGCCGGATGCATACATTTCACGTACAAATCTCTATAGGATACAAATGAATCCTCTGTTGTTTGTTGCAGTTGTTGTTGAGCCATCCTGCCCTTTGGAAAGGAATCTGCAGCTGTTCCACTGCAACATGCAGAAATAATCCACCTGGATGAGCCTTAGTTACAAGCTTACGGTAGATGAATGCACCTCATAACTGTCAAAATAAATCTAAACGAGGACAGGGAAGCCTGTGAATCATAGCTCATCTCAGCCTTGTCTTAGAGAGAGAAATAAATGGCTCTGGAGTGCAGAAGATAAGAAATGTTCCGTCGGTCAGCTTCAGGGATGACTGTCGAGTCTCTGAAGCAGGGTGCCATATTCCTTCTGAAATCTTATTTATGAGCCAAACTACCACTCCCGATTTGTCTTCATTAGGCTAAATTCCTTAAATGTTTAACTCTGTGTGTCCCCATGAAGGGCTGGGTATCGCCAATGATCTCCTGAATCAATTGAAGGCAATCCGTTCACATTTCCGATCCAATATCAATTAAGGGAAATTTCAGTTGCGATGCCAACTTAGCTTGGATAGAACAGAGATTCTGCTGGAAATTGTACAAGCAAGAATCATCCCTCAGATATGTTGTTATAACACCAGAACACTGACAAATCACATTAGTTTGAGTTGCTATAAGCGTAACTCAAGATGTCAAGTGCACTACCCTATCCCACCCATAGTGTTCTATTTATTGACAAATGTACATACTGTAATTACACCTATACATAGCCACGTTCTACTGCTCTTTATACTATTCAGCCTGCACATACACTTAATCTTACTACTCTTATAATGTTACTGTTTTTGCACTACAATGGTACCGTTACCACACTGCACATAGCTGTACAGACTGTACATATCTGTCTATATGGTTCATACTGAATATCCTTATGTATTCTTAAGTTTTTCTTATAATATATTCTGTTAATACACCGCACATATCTATATTATTCTTACTACTATTATGTTACTGCTATTACATTGCACATATCTGTACATGTTCATACATTGTTCATATTACATAGCCATATTTATTCTGCTCTTATAAGGGAACTGCTAATACACTGCACATATTTATATTTCATTTATATTACTCTAAACCACCTTCTGTAAACCAGCTGTACACTACTGTCTACACTGCACCATATGTCTTGTCCCGTCTATACTTTGTATATCGCATTTCACTTTTCTGCTCTTTTCGCACTTCTGGTTGGACGCAAACTGCCTTTCGTTGTCTTTGCACTTGTACTTGTACTCTGCACAATGACAATAAAGTTGAATATCGATCGCAGGTCCCTGAATCGAATCAAAATTGCATCGTGACACACTAAGATATCAGCAAATATCGTATCGTTGTCCAAATAATCTCTATATTATCTTGATAAAAACTTGTGATTTACTCCAAAGCAATCTTAAAGTTGCAACTGTCTGCTCCGGTTCTGCTGCTGTTCCCATTTCCTGATGCCATTACCACCATAAGTCTCAGCCTGGGGACTGAAGTCGGCTTTCAGGTCGTTGAATCCGACACTCCTCTAAACCATTTGTATGTAAATGTCTAAAAAGCAGGAAAACCTGAATGCATCAAGCGAGCAAAAAGGGCAACGTCCCCCTAATTTAATGTCATTTTGATCACGCAAACCATTTCACACCCTAAACATCAAACTCAACATCAGATAACTCTTCAATAAAATGCCTCTCTGGCTTTTCAAGAAGGTGCAAAATTACTGCCGGCGAGTACAGAGACTTCTTACTTTATAAGAGTCCTAATTTACCCAAAATACGTTATTAGAACTGGATTAATCCTGCTTCAAGGTGTTTGCAATCAACAGCGTCTCTGAGCTTAGTGCCGAGCTTTTTACAGCTAACTGAAAGATGATATCAAAACTAAAAGATCTTCACATAATAAACTAACATACAGTTTGTGTAAGCCTTTCCGCTGGCCAGACTTCTTACTTTATGTGAGTCCTAATTTACCAAAAATACATTATTACATGAGGTTTGGTTTATCAAAGATGCTAACAACGCAACACAGCACAGACAATAAACACAGCAGAGAGGACAGATAGGTCAGACCTCCGTGTTTAACTACACATCTTTAAACGTTACAGATACGGCTGAAAATGACAACAAGTTGGCCAATTTCACATATCTTTACAACTCAAATCAACGGCCAGCTGTGTACCCGGAAGATAGTTTTGTTTGACAGTCTATTGCTGTAATATAAAAAAGTTTCATCCGTTTTCTGCTCTTAAAACTTGTAGCAGCAATGTGCAATGGGCAACAAAAAGCTGTGCATCAACAGAAAGTCAAAGTGCCTGAACGGAAAAGACTCCCTGACAATACCGATTGATTGGAGCGCCAAATACCACAGGGACGAGTGCAGAATAACAAAAGACGAAAAAGGTACAAGACAGCTCACTAATGATTTAGAGTAGTTGGCAAGGACCAATAATTGAAGACTTTGTCCACTGGTGTTAGGAGTCATACCTTCAATTGAACATATCCAAAATAAAGGATATGTACAGTGATTTTGGTAAAGCTCCAAGCTATGAGGCCACAACTATAAATGGTCAACTAGTGGCTCAAGTAGAATCCTATAGATATCTACGGAAAATGATTGACTACATTTAATTTCCAGGAGAATTGTGAAGCTAGCGTCTATACTGCTTGAGAAAACTCTACCATTTTCCTATAGACAAGACCACGACGACATTATTTTATCGAATCCATCAAATCTTTCTCCTTAGTGTCATGGTTTGGTTGTATTTCAGTTAAGCACAAGAATCACCTAAATCAAATTGTAAGATGGTCAAGTAAGCTGACTGGTGAGTCCCAGCTGCACCCCCACATCCCTGTATGCTAAACAACTACAGCGGATAGCTATCTATGGCCATTTTAGAAGATAGCCTACACCCTTTGAATAGGGAATTCCAGTATCTCCCCTCTGGACAGAGGCTAATAGTGTCTGGTTGTAAAACTACAAGATTTTAAAAAACTGTTTTGTCCCAGCGGCAATCACTCCGTTAAACAAACTGTAGAATCACTTGCGCACAACGCACAAGCACCTTGCTCATGTACTAGCTGTAGAATTTCTGCATATAACTGCACAAGTCAATGTGGTCACGGACAGTTTTTTTTATCCATGTCCTACTGTCCGTTTTATATGTTTTAACGTTTTGTGTGTTGCATGTTATGTGGTGGTCTACAAAGTTTTAAGGATGTCCTGCTTCTTAGACTGTAAACCTAGTTTACCTGCAGGTACCAATAAAGTAACCTGAACCTTAAAGGGTAAAGGTCCCATGACATGGTGCTTTTTGGATGCTTTTATATAGGCCTTAGTGGTCCCCTAATACTGTATCTGAAGTCTCTTTTATAAAGGCCTTAGTGGGCCCCTAATACTGTATCTGAAGTCTCTTTTATATAGACCTTAGTGGTCCCCTAATACTGTATCTGAAGTCTCTTTTATATAGGCCTTAGTGGGCCCCTAATACTGTATCTGAAGTCTCTTTTATATAGGCCTTAGTGGTCCCCTAATACTGTATCTGAAGTCTCTTTTATATAGGCCTTAGTGGTCCCCTAATACTGTATCTGAAGTCTCTTTTATATAGACCTTAGTGGTCCCCTAATACTGCAGAATAACAGCCACTAGAGCCAGTCCCTCAATGAGCTTTCCTTAGGATGTGCCATTTCTGTGTCTGTAGCTTTAAATGCTATTGAGGAGGAGAGGGGGGGGGGCAAGGTGGAGGGTGGGGGTGTGACCTTGACCAACTGCCACTTTGCTCATTTGAAAGCCATGATGTCTCTCTCTCTCTCTCATGGGTGGGCCAAATTCTCTGGGCGGGCAAAGCAGAAAGGGGAGGTAACCTTTCCCCTTATGACGTCATAAAGGGAAGATTCCTGATTGGCCCATCTGAGCTTTCATTTTCTCAAAGGCAGAGCAGGATACCCAGGGCTCGGTTTACACCTATCACCATTTCTAGCCACTGGGGGACCATAGGCAGGCTGGGGGAACTCACATTAATGTTAAAAAACCTCATAAAGTGACATTTTCATGCCCTGGGACCTTTAACATACGAAGTGGTTAACGTGATTGATTTTACAGTCCAGAACAGGGGTGTCAAACTCAACACACTGGGCCCTTTAGTGAATGTGAAATGAGAATCACATCAAGGGCCAGACATGTACAGTTTATTGGCATGCTTTTATTTAAGACAAAAAGTCGAACATCTTTGACTGTATTACTGAATGTCTCAAATCTTTTCAGTTACAGGTTGGTCCAGATGAAGCCGAAAAAAATGAGGAATAAAAGGTCCTTAGCCATCATTAAAAACAAATGTAAAAAAATAAATAACTGCCCAAAAAAGGTTGAGAAAGCAACAAAAGAATCAGAAAAAAACATTGCAATAAACGTCGAAAAAAAGCGCAAAAAGCACACAAAAAAACATCGCAAAAAAGTTGAAAAAAGTGCACAGAAAAAGTCAAAAGAAAGTGGCAAAAAGGTTGAAAAAGCGCCGGCTGAAAGTGACAAAAACTTCAGAAAAACGTGACAAAATGTGTGTTTGTGCAGAATCGCAAAGATGAAAAAGGTGAAAAAAAGGTACAAGACAGCTAACTAATGGTTGTAGAGTAGTCAGCACGTTAACATAGGAAGTGGTTGAAGGCGATTGTTTTTACAGTCTAGAGTCTTCAAACTTAAGACCCTCCCAAAAACGGTTCAGAGTCACACTTGCTGGCTTCGGAGCTATAATCCATCTCCGTGAGTGAATGAAAGACTTACATTTCAGCAGGTGGGGAAGACAAACTGGGTTTCACAAAAACGAAAAGCATCGTCTTTGGACCAGCAAATATTTGCTTCACTTGTCAACAAAAATATGAGGAGCAGAATGAAATTACCTCCTTTTTTCTTCTAAGCCTCAGGTCTAAAATCTCCCCAAGCCAAGACAAACGCTCACGGTATCTCTCAAAGGCAGAGTAATAACCACCTGCCACACTTTTTCAGACAACATAACGTTTCACAAATTGGGAACGATACTTTCCACCGTACAGTTCAGTCTTTCTGTCAGTCTGTCAAGTAAATCAATGAATGAGCCCTTAAAACATGTTAAAATCCGTAACCGTGTACCCGGGGGTGTAGGGCTTTTGGTTTTAGTACCGAGCGTACCTATGACGCACGCGCATTCACGTGCACGGTGACGTTTAGGCTCGTTTTCTAAGGTTATGTAACCGCTGTTCCATAGCCTAGATAAGAAATAAAGATAGATAGAAAGGTCATTCCCATTTAAATCAATGTAGCAGTATTGTCAGAGCTGCAGCCAGTTTTATGGGTTTTATGTGTACAGTTGCCACGGCAACCAATACACATGAATCAACCAATACACCTTAAAGAGCTCATATTGTTATTATTAGCCCATTAGGATTAATGTTTTACTGTGCTGTGCTTTTAAAGTGCTCATATTATGCTCATTTTCAGGTTCATAATTGTATTTAGAGGTTGTATCAGAATAGGTTTACATGGTTTAATTTTCAGAAAAACACCATATTTTTGTTGTACTGCACATTGCTGCAGCTCCTCTTTTCACCCTGTGTGTTGAGCTCTCTGTTTTAGCTACAGAGTGGGACATCTCACTTCTGTTCCATCTTTGTTGGGAGTCGCACATCTGCAGTACCTAGGTAAGGACTACTAGCCAGTCAGAAGCAGAGTATGAGGGCGTGCCCTGACAGTACCTAGGTAAGGACTACTAGCCAGTCAGAAGCAGAGTATGAGGGCGTGCCCTGACAGTGCCTAGGTAAGGACTACTAGCCAGTCAGAAGCAGAGTATGAGGGCGTGCCCTGACAGTAGCTAGGTAAGGACTACTAACCAGTCAGAAGCAGAGTATGAGGGCGTACCCTGACAGTACCTAGGTAAGGACTACTAGCCAGTCAGAAGCAGAGTATGAGGGCGTGCCCTGACAGTACCTAGGTAAGGACTACTAGCCAGTCAGAAGCAGAGTATGAGGGCGTGCCCTGACAGTACCTAGGTAAGGACTACTAGCCAGTCAGAAGCAGAGTATGAGGGCGTGCCATGCTAGCAGCTAGGCGAGCATTATAACGTGTGTTCCAAAGTGACCACGTTTGTCTCTGAAGTAAAGGCTGGACTACAATAGAGCTGTTTGGAGCAGTTTGTGAACAGTGTTCTCTGTTGGAGATGGTAAGTCCCTTTGGGGGGGGACTTTGGGCTTTTTCACTTTGTAAACCTATAACGTGCACAAAAAAGATATATAACACAGTAAAGGAAAGGTAAAAGGTAAAAAGCTGAATATGAGAACTAAAAATGTCATGAACAAAAACAACTATGACCATTCCCTCTGTTTTTGTTGTCTCTCGTGCATGATATACACTTTGGTGATGATTGGATCCACAATCCCCTTAAGAAATGTATACAAATAGTTGTTTTCATTAGTGGCTATCAAATAACGACGAAGACTCAGGAGGGGTTAAGGCAGCCCTCTGATCACGACACTCGAGCATTTGTTTTTTGGCGTGAAGACGTTCCTTTGAACAAGGATCCACTTTTATCTGCCTCGGATTCAAACTTGCGGCAAACTTCACAAAACATTGTAGTCGTTTCATCGACATCCTCTACTGCCACCCAAGAAAACTCCTTTTTCCAGGACGCTTGAAAAATCTCTCTTTTGTGCCACGCCGCCAGTCACGCGCCACCTCAACTGTTGATTGACCAAATCAAATCATAAGATAATACTTTGTCTGTTACGCAAGGGTTACAGAAAAGTTAATATAAGCCAGTTATTTTGGCAGCGTGAGTCACTGTACGCGAGAGTCTTGTTTTGTGTTTGATGGAGAGTTGGTTGTACCAGGAAGAGATATTGAGTGTGTTGCTATGTTTGCTTGCCCCACGCAGCGTTTTACTTTCCCCGGGCCATCGGACAACCCTTAATGTCGAACCATGGTGTATCCTAGATATTATTCTGGCTCCGTTTATTTTCTCTTTGACAGCCATTCTCGGCAGAACCCGATGTTATTTTTCGGCGCTCTGTCTGCACATTGGGATGGAATTAAATCCCCCCCGACTGTGCGGTGCAGGTCGTACAAGAGGCGACACAGCTGTCACCAGCGTGCTGCTGGGAGTTCTTGTTGACATTATTTTCACAGGTACGCCGCCACCTCTGGGGACCGAGTTCACACTGTTTTCTACACCGAGCTGTGAAAAGCCACTGTGTGTGTGCGCGTGCGCGTGTGTGTGTGTGAGACAGACACAGAGGGAGAAGAGAAAAAAAGTTTTGATGTTCTCTAATGAGAGCTCTCGCAGGACAAGAAAAGGAACTAAAACCACAGGAAGTCACACAGGTCTACACACACACACACACACACACACACACACACACACACACAGCCAAGGACAAAACTGAGAACTTCAGTGACACTTGCCTGTATAACTGTGTGTGTGAGTGTGTGCGAGTGAGACAGGAAGTGTGAGGATTCAATGTGGCTTTTACTGCTCATTCTGACCACAACGCTCCTTTTCTTCCGCACACTACAAACGGGTCAGAAACGAAAGTCTTTGCGAGTGAGTCAAGTCTCGTCATAACGTATGCGTCTATCTTATCTTTTACCGTGACGAGGAGCTGAGACGCGAGCCTGCACGGACGTGCTGCGTAGATTAAAAGGAGAGTGCATCTGTTGCATGAGACGCGTGAAAATGTGTGTGAAACGCGTGCGGTCTGGACACCGGGTAAGGCTACAGGAAGCTGTAGTTGGTTCCCAACAGAAGCCTGTGAGTGGTCGACGGCTGGAAAGCTTTCACAGTCATCATTAACCCTTGTGGTGTCTTCCCGTCGACCGTGCAACTTTGTGTTTTTCTGGGTCGAAATTTCAAACATTTTGTTGGTCTTTTTCTACACTTTGACGTTTCTGTTGCTTTTATTCCAATTTTTTTGTCACTTTTTTGGCGTTTTTTTGATTATGTTTTTGTCCATTTAAAAAAAAAAAAAAAGTCCAATTCCAATTTTTTTTTCTCCACTTTTTCTGTCAGTTTTTTTTTTTGCAGGTTTTTGTCACTTTTTCCCAATTTCTTGGTCACTTTTTTTTCCTGTGTTTTCGTAGCTTTTTCCAACATTTGTCACTTTTTTCCAACGTTCTTTTGTCATAGTTCTGATAAAGAACGTTTTTGTAAACGGTAAGATGTAAACAAACAAAATGACAGGATGACTGTCATCGCAATCCCGACAAACGACAACAAAAACGGAATGACATGCCCAGGTGTCAGTACCCGATCCGTACCGCCTGTAAGATCCGTTCTGCGCATAATTACGTAGTAGAAAACTAACGATGTCCCTGTGCGATTTGTTGAACTTTTTTTATTAAATCTTTATTATACAATAGTCATAGCTACAAACAATCGAGACTTGTCACTGATCCAAAACCGTGGAGCGACGTCGTTGTTGTGTTTAATGTTTTTACTTTTAATACTTCGTCTTGACTAATAACCATAGACTGTCTATTATTAATGCGATGAAGTGTAAACGTACATAAGTGTCCTTTTGAAGACGGGATGACAGCTCTTCCAGCCACCACTGCTGTATACCACTATAGTAGCTACATGCTAACGGCAGTAAACACTATAGTAGCTACATGCTAACGGCAGTAGACATGTCATCTTAGCTGGCAATGTTGTTAAATTCTCCCCAATTCCGGGTCACATTCCTGCTGAAACATGTCTGATTGTGTAGTGTTTGGTTCAGAAGCCTTTATCTGCGATTTTTGACGTTAGAAAGTGCTGCTTCGTTCCACTACAGTCTAACGTTAGCATACTCATATTTAACTATTATAGCTGCATGCTAACGCGACATAGCGGAGCATATATAGCTAGCTATATATGTACGTATGTAGCAGGACTTTGTACCATAAAAAATCACCAATAAAGGCTTCTAAACCAAATACTAAACAAATACAAATACAGTAAAGTGACCGGAATTTGGGGTGAAATGTCCAGCACTGAGCTACATAATAGTTAGCTAGGAGTTAGCTGGTCTCTCACAGAGATCTCATTTGTAGCCCTGTTTTTACCTGATACTTTCATCGAAGTACAAACACATGAAGTGAGAAGTATACACATTCTTAAACATTATTTAAAGCATGATGGTGATGTAGTGGATGGCCGGACGACCCTCCGTATATCATAGATATAGATACTTTAGGCAACTCCAGCAAACACCTTGTAAACTTCATCTCTGCCATCATAACGGTCTACTGTCACTGTCTAATGTTTTCTTCTGGTAACCAGAAATGTCCAAACATCCTTACGCCAACGCGTGTATAGAGCTGTGAAGTTTGTCGGTGGTCGCGCAAGCCTAGAACTGATCAGGCAGTGTCGTGAAACACGTTGAGTTTCTGCGCAGAACGGATCTTACAGGCGTTACGGATCGGGTCTCGAGAAGACGATGACAGGAAGCAGAGCTGGATCGATTGACGGCAAGGAGAAAAGGTGTTATCATTCGAACATACAGTGTGTGCCAGGACAAATGCAACTCATCTGTCAGTCACATGGGAGGGAGCAAGAGAGACCGAAAGAGAAAGGCCTTGTCAAATAAGGAAATGACTAAGAAAAAGACAAAAGAAGTGAGATACAGTGATAAAAGGTTCAGAGAGATGGATAGAGAAAGGGAAACAGAACTAGAATAGCATGAAGCTGGAGACGGATAACGTAGATAAAGAAAGACACAGCGAGCGCTAAGACAAGGAAGAGGAGAAATGAGGAAGCCTGTGACAGAAAGAAGAGGCTATACAATAAATAAATGACAAAGAAGCAAGAAGGAGATAAAAAAGCAAGTGACAGTTTTGAGATAAAAGTGGAAGAGAAAGTGATATGGAGAGGAAACCATGGGGGAAAAAGTGAGCATATAGAACCAAAAGTGAAAGAGAAAGTGTGTGTTTTCTGGAACAAAACGACAGCGTGACAGTTTAGCTCTGCAAAAAAACCCCGAGGGAACGACAAGTCGGCCGGATATTTACAGCACGGAAAAAAAAAACAAAAACAAACCGAGAGAAAAAAGGAGAAAACGATTACAGCCGCCGACAGACACACTGGCTGGTATTCCCAGGACGGAGACGTGCAGATGGAGGATGTAAAAAAAGAGAGGGAAAACGGAGATAACGCGCAGTATGTGATACGATTCATGGCATTTATAGTCCGGAAGGATTGAACGAAAGAAGCAAAAAAAAATACGAAACTAAGAAAAATAATGACATACGAAGTACGTACATTCGTTCATATACCTGAAAACCGAAGTTCATATTTGAACTGGCTTCATTTTCTCTGAGCTTCTACATATATTGTCCAACCATCCAATGTATGAAACCTGTTGAGACCAACCATGAGAGCAACCAGACATCCAAACCATGGGGGGGGGGGGAGGTCTAAAATCTCTCGTAAGGACTTGGAGACTGTTACTCATGCTCTTATTTCGTCTCGTATTGACTACTGCAAGTCCTTATATTCTGGGATTTGCCAATCATCTTGATCAGGTCTGCAGCTTGTTCAGAATGCGGCTGCTAGATTGCTGACTGGTGCCAGAAGGAGGGACCATATTTCCCCGATATTGGCTTCTCTTCACTGGTTACTAGTCAAATATAGAATCGATTTTAAGGTAGGGTTGCTTGTTTTTAAGGCATTACATAGATTGGCCCCTTTATATATCGCTGATCTCCTTACCCTACATCACTCCTCCAGGATCCTTAGATCGTCTAATCAGTTCCTTTTAGCTATTCCACGGTCTCGGATGAAAACAACGTGTGATCGTGCCTTTGGAGTTGTGGCCCAGAGACTGTGGAATAAACTTCTCCCCCACTGCCGAGATCGTTAAAGCTTTAGTGCGTAACTTTTGAACGTCCGTTACGTTCAAGCCATTGCCGAATGAGTTGCTACAAAGCTAATTAAGACTATCAGCTCCACACGACTCTCTCTGGATTTCTCAGTAGGACTGTGTTCAGAAGATCGTGGCGTCCGGTGACTTTCCCGCGCAGAAACTCTGAAGAGTCCATCATGTTTTTTTAATCCTCCGTGTCCTCCTTGGCTTCTAGCAACTGTGTGGAGGAGGGGTGGGGGGCGCGTGCGCGATCACAGAAGGCTTGTATCATGTTGACGCACTCAACAGTTTTGTGGTCATTACTTAGAATTCCTCATGGCGGCGACAGAAACTACGCTCTGTAGCTTTAAGTCTCGTCTTAAAACTTCTTTGGCGTTTCGACTCAGTTTAGGGACATTTGTACAAAAGTGTGTTGTTTATATGTTTATAGTGTCTATGTTTTCATCATCTTCCATTGTTTTTTTATAACGTAATATAACTTCATACAGCACTTTGTTCAGCTTAGGTTGTTTTTAAATGGCTCTATAAATAAACTGACTTGACTATATGTCAGATTTCCACAACAAACAAAATCTAGCAAACTAAATACATTCGGTGTCCTCCCGCCAAGTGTTCAGCGCCACATTGTATACACACAACAAAAACATGAACAACTCCACATCAACGATCCAAGTATGGACATATGCAGCAGTGCAAATCCACTTCTTGACTGTCCCCCGTTCTGCTGCACGTCGCCACAGCTGACACAATGTTCGTGCTGACAAGTGCTACCCAAGCCTGGCTTTTCCTTCCACACCGACAGTCTCGGCGCAGATACATCCTCGCTACAGAGACATCGACTGTCCAAGTGAACAAGAAAAAAAAAGCAGACGAATCATCTAAAAGAAACTTGCCACAACTTTGTGTTTCATAACGCTCATACAACTGCCTCACTGAAGATGTGTAGGTGTAATAAAACGTCAAAATGTCATACATTTTCACTTCATTATGTAATAATCAGAGATGGAAAGAGTACAACAATATTTTACTTAAATAAAAGTAAAAGTAGTAGTATTTTGACAAACTTTCACATAAGTAAAAGTAGAATTACCGGCATAAAAATCTACTCAAGTAAAAGTAAAACCCTTAGAGGTCCAGTGTGTAACGTGTTTAGTAGTTCATTATCAACATCTGTGTTGCCCGTTCACAAACGTGTCCTTTTTCATGAATATTTACCACCACCATCAATTCCAAGTATTCCTTTTGGCTTGAAATGTTACATTTGCGTTTGCATGAACTGGGGTAGACGCTCCGTATTCATGCTCCATCTTGAGATACGTTAGCCGGTAAGGGACATACAGGACATACTGCTCCACCTTTCACGTTTTCGCCGTCACACGATAATCTCACAGCTGCTGCTAATGCTGCTAACGGGTATCGTAGCTTCCCGGCCCCGGCAAGTTTGAGGAAGGAAACAGGAGTCTTCTTCTTCGCCCAGAAAAAGAAAAAGGAGATTGAAAAGAGCAAGAGGCCGGCTTTTTGACGTGTGAAGGCTACCGTAGCTGTAATAAGTCCTTTGAACTGCGTGGCGCGAGAGAGTTGATTGCGAAATATGATCTCAACGCCAGATGGGAACAGTTCCCACACATTGGACCTTCAAATGTCTGATTTACATTTATGTTTTAGGTAGTTATTTTAGGTATCCAAAGCTACCTAGTAACACAAGGGCTTAACTTTGGGTTCAACATTGGGGGGGGTTTGAGATCTCCAACTATCTTGGAAGGTCCCGGGACATGTATGCATGTATTTATAAATGCGACAAAAACATTTTAAAAATTGTCGAGAAAAACGTAAATAAATAAAAGTGAAAAAAAAGCTTCGGAAAAAGCCCAGGTTTGATTGTAGGACCGGAAAATCAATTAATGACAGGAAAAGCATCCAAAAAGCCTGATCGGTGCAATGCTAATGTACGGAGGCTTTTATGGATACCTGAGAGGGTCCTTGGCAAAAAAACGTTTTTTATACATCGTCTCACGTCTCATATATGTCGCAATAAATGTCTGATATCCAAATCACTGGGATCAACATTCAAAGAACATAAAAACGCACGGCACGCAGGTTTGAAAAACGCTTTCATACTTTCACATCTTTATGCAAATTCAGCCCAGCCAGTATGAAAGTGCAGTGATAAAAAAAGAAAAAACAGGAATGTAAAAGACGTGTCATCCTGAAAACTATTGCACAGCAAACTACATCTGGATAAATACAGGTTAGAAAAGTACACATTCAGACACTTGAGGGGAAGCATACATTAACTGTGACTTTCTTGTCACACACATGCTGCTTTTTGTTCTTTTCTTTCAAACTCTCAAACTCCCCCCCCAATGAGTGGAACATGAGGTCCAAGCTGTGATTCTATTATTCCTGCCTGTCCGCCGCTGACATGGTCTAATTATTGTGGCCCGAACAAATGGACCACGGACTGGACCTCTAGAATAAATGGGTCGTGTCAGTCCTACACACACACACACACACACACACACACACACACACTTGTAAAGGTCACAAGTCCACTTTGTCCTTGACCAAAACGCTGCTTGTCAAACTGAAGAAACCTTGTGATATTACGACTTGAACCTTTAGAGTCTTTCCTTACGATTGGAGTTTAATCTGCAGGTTGCTTGGAGACGATTGAAACGATTCCCGTCGGTACACGCTTTAAACTCCAGTCCATTAGAGCGAATAACATTTGCATTACGGCTGGGACGATATGCTTTTGTCCCGAATCGATTCTTTCCCCGATACGTGGGCGCCGATTCGGTTTGTGTAGCGATTCCCGTTCATTGCGATCCTAGAAGTATTGCGATCCGATAGTATTGAGTATTTTCTTTTCCTTCTTTAACAAAAATAAAAAGCTGGACATCCACTCAGCCCCAGCCTCCTCCCTACGCAGATTTTGCCGCTCTATAAAAACATCGCTTGACTTCCTCCTTTGGCTTCTGGCAAGATGTTATCGTTCAATATGAAAGTACACAACTGCTAACTTTCTGTCTCCTTTCATGCAAGATTACCTCAATAGTCTTGAGCTCTGATTCCTATTAGAAAATCCAAACTTACTTTATGTGATGTTAAACACTCCCCTGTAATAATCCTCAATTGTATAAACAAGATACTGTTATTGTCAATGTACTAGCACAATACAATTGCTTGTTTGGAGGATGGATACCCGAACCGTTTACGTGCGCTTGTTGCCTCGTGTGCGCTGATGTGCTCATCTGTTGACATTTCTGAATGCCTTCCTACATTCTTAATGAATAATAATGAAAACTTTCCAAACAAACGTACTTGTGTCATTAGTATGAGAAAAAAAACGAGAAATTTAACTGTGTCAGGCTTGGGTCGGGCTCGGACGCATTCTGGGCGTGCTGGTCTTACAGGGAGGTGTGTTCAGGTGCATTCTGGGCGTGCTGGTCTTACAGGGAGGTGTGTTCAGGTGCATTCTGGGCGTGCTGCTATCTTGAGTCAGTGGGAAGTGATGGCACCATTGACCAACAAAAACCTGGTCTAAAGTCAATAACGCAGCATTTCATTGTTATTTTAACAGAGCATTAGTAAAATGCTCCTAGGCTCGTGCACAGCACGTGCACACTATGCTTGTTACACACACAGGGACGCACAGCAGCACACACACATGCAGAAGATTACAAATAACAATATTACGGTGCAAATCCTCCATTGTAACAGCAATGCTCCAAGGTCCAAACGCGCCTGGCTTTTAAAGGGAATGGGAGATGATCTCTGATTGGTTGATTGCATGTTACGCCCAAAACACACCTCTGATTAATGAAGACACTAAGTATAACCCTTTAGGACCATGCGCCCGGCGCACGGACCCTTTTTTTCTACCGTCAAACTAACAAAAGTGAATTTGTACACGCCCAAAAACGCACCTGCGCCAGGCGCTTCATGCCGTGACCTATCGTTAAAATAGGGCCCAGTGTGTTTTCACCTAACCTCCATTTCACGTCCTTATGAGGACATTCGCTCCACATTCTGCAGGTTCAGGTATGTAAGAACACACACGCATACTTTCCAGTGTCAACTCGGAGCACAGGTGAGTAGACTGAAGCAAAACAAGACAGTGATGTAACCCAGGCCGACTGTTTGACAGAAACACAAACGGTGTGTGTGCTAATTCAGTTGGATCGTTGAACAGTTCCATTTGAATGATTTGGATTCCAATGGTGTAAGGTATAAGAGTGATATAATAACGAGACAAAGCTCAGTATGTTCATATAGCTACAAGCAAGCCCACACCTGCCTGCCGCTCCGCAGTCAGTCCACGATGCCTGCCTGCAAGATAAAGTCATATCCTCACTGGATTAGTTTTTTTTTTTTTTTTAAATAAGCACAGCAAAAGACGTCAGATAGGTAGACACCTCCGTGTTTAGCTATATAGCTTTAAACATTACAGTTACGGTTTAAAATGAAATCAGAAATAAATACGTTTTGGATTTCACATATCTCCGCAATTCAAATGAACAGCCATTTGGCTACCCGGAAGCAACGTCACTGGGATTTGGTGTATATTTCTAAATACAAAACTCCTTCAAATGTATCCAGTTCCACAAAGAAAAAACATTAAATAACACTCATTTTTGGGCCGCAGCCAGAATGATGCCCTGACATGTGACACAAAGTAAAATCCTGAAAACGATCAATAGCACATTTTTAAAGACCGGCAGATACAGAGAGACAGACAGATACAGACAGGAGTATGAGCCGACCTGTAGGGACACCTGCAGATGCCAACTGGGTGCTCTTGAGAGCGAGGCAAGAGATAAGATGAGTTACAGTGCTCTCGTGTCAGATTAGACTCCCCATCCATCACACAGTGGAGGACAGACAGCAAGAGAGTTAAGACACAGACAAGTAGTCGAATGAGCAGGAAGACGGGGAGATGCAAACGCCACAGAAACGCTGCGATGTAAAAAGGTATTATAACCTGAGCCCCTTCAACGTGTTAGCCAGCACTCTGATACAGTCAGGCGTCTCCCTCGTCTTCTCCTCAGACAATTAATACAACTCCCTAAACTCTTCCAAAGCATATTAGAATGGGACTAGTCTTGCATTGCCAGGCCTGATCTAAATCTACACACAGCGCTGCCAGGTGAGGTCTTGAGGAGGACTTTTCTCAGATCTAATGATTGTAGTCTTTTTTTTTAGCTTTAAGTTTTGTCTTTAGGCTTTTTGAGTGTTATTTATTTATTATCTGCTTTGGCTTTTCCAACGTTTTGGACACGTATGGTGATAATAACGGTCCCAAATGATGTGAAAAAGACGCAAAACTACCACAAAGGGACACAAACCGACGCCAAATGTGGGAAATTGCATTTTTTTATTAAAAAAAACGTAACATTTTCTTGAGTAAGGACGCCAAACCCCCCCGTCAAATACATCGTCTACAAAGCTAGGGAAAACACTGATATTAGTGTTTGGAATATATGGACGGACAACAGAGAAGTGCATCTGTGCAGCAGTTGGATAACGCCATAGAACTGGGTCACGATTGTAACCGCTGTTGAATCCAAGCTAATTACTAGCCTGACAAGCCAGACCCACATCCAGATGTTGGGTCTGGGAAGTCACCACTGGCAGGGCTCAATCCGAGGGGCGGGATAAAGGGTTGTCTTTCAAATTCCCTCTGCACACAATAGGATAGCTCTACAACCAACCAGAGCAACGCTAGTTAAACTCCGAACACGTCTTCCTTTTTTAAGAAGGACTTCAGTGCAGTTCTTTGTTCTTTTCTCAAAGAAAAGCTCAACTCCAAGTCTTCCAGAGTCGCGGCCAAAGCCGATTCCAAAGACCGCTGCAGCAGCCAACCGCTTTGTTTTCAAGTAGCAGGGAATTCACGCGTAACCGTCGCAACTCTGCCGTCATTATGTTAAGCCCGCCCACCGACTCTATACACAATGTGATTGGCCTGACCAGAGTTTGGTTTTTCCAGCTCGCAAGCCAACAGGAGCGAGCTTCAAACGTATCAGAGCTACCTTTCAAGCGTACAGGGGGCGAGTACGTCATACTCCAAAAATAGATTTCAGCGGAGTATTCCTTTAAGACGCCCTGCGAGAGAATTCGCTGCACCCTGTACGCACCGAGGCGATCTTCGGAGACAAGACGGGCTGTTCGATTAGGGAAAATAATCATAATCACCATTATTTGGGTCAATATTGAAATCACAATGATTTAACACGATAACCCTTCGAAAGATGTTGCATTTATTGAAGTTAAAAAACAGTGAGAAAGTAAACAAATCAACAGTGAAAACTTTTGAACATTTGTTTTATTTATTCAGATTCAAGACAAGGTTGTTTTTTTTTTATACTATTTTTTGGGGGGCATTTTAGGCCTTTATTATATTGGACAGCTGAAGATGTGAAAGGGGAGAGACAGGGGCGCACACTCTGCCGTGTGAGCTACCCAGGCGCCCGACAAAATAATTGTTTTCTCGATTTCTCTGTTTTTGCGATCGTTAGCAGCCTCAATCGCGATTAGTTTAGATTAATTGCACAGCCCTAGAGATATGCAGAACAACAGACACACACAACAACAACAACAACACCACCAGCAGACGGCGGAGAAGCCGAATCTTCAGACTGACAGCCATGCAGGCAGCTGTTGAAGGTCTGATCAGTGAGGCTGTAGCTGTGGTATTTCAGCAAGTGTGGGCAGGGAGCCGACTGTCAGCTATGAGAACGGAGAAGCTGACAAAGAGAGGCAAAGCTGTGAGAAGGAGGAGAGAGGGAGAGAGAGGAAGAGAGAGAGAGAGAGAGAGAGAGAGAGAGAGAGAGAGAGAGAGAGAGAGAGAGAGAGAGAAAGAGCTGGGAAGCGAGGAAATGGTGCTGAAACAGGGCTTGAAGTGAAAATTAGAGAGACGGAGAGACAGACAGACAGAGAGACAGACAGACAGACAGACAGAGAGAGAGAGAGAGACACAGACAGACCGACAGACAGAGAGAGAGAGAGAGAGAGAGAGAGAGACAAAGAGAGACAGAGAGACAGACAGAGAGAGAGAGAGAGACAGACAGACAAAGAGAGACAGAGAGAGAGAGACAGACAGAGAAAGAGACAGAGAGAGCTGGGAGGCGAGAAAATGGTGCTGAGACAGGGCTGGAAGTGAAAATTAAAAAGAGAAAGGAAGAGAAGGGAGGAATAGAGGTAGAAAATAAGGACAGCAGATAGTCTCATCATAACAACCTACATCTAAAACACGCCTTTGAAGGGAAGTGTGTCAAATTGAATTTAATACTTTAGTTGAAAAACGTTCCAATACCTTCATCACACATTTGACCTGCTTGTTATATTCTCTATATAACCTCCAGAAGGAGAACGTCTATCTGCACAGAAAAAATATTTAAAAAAAGAAAGATTTTCAAAGACTTCAGCGCGAGTAATCGCACGACTGTCTATAGTTGACTTACGATTAACCACACATTTTGATATCTGTTCTAAGCGTACTTCAAAAAAGGGGATATTTTTCAGGTTTTTAATGCTCTCATCAACATGGGAGCGGACAAATGTTATCATTGCCACAGTCCAAATGACAAACACTGTCTGGAATATTCTTCAAAAACCCTCAAAAAGGTAAATGTCTCCTGTATCTTCAGATACACAATCGGCCACAAATTGCAACAGAAAATCTGACAAATGTTTACTGCTCATAAAAAGTCTCCTCTATGACATATCAAAAATCCTAAAAGATCCCAGTGGTGGAAAGTATTAACCCTCCTGTTGTTGTCGGGTTTTTTGACCCATTTTCAAAAAGTTTCTATATCAGAAATTTGGGTTTCTTTCAACCAAATTGTCCAAAAACATAACGTGGATGGTTCCATACAAGTACAATAAATGATCAGTTCACTACTTTCATTGGATTTGGGTGCGTTATTGAATTTTATAGCGGAAAAAAGTGACAAAAATTGTTGTAACACAAAAATTTGTGACTTTTTTTTTTTAAAGTGACCAAAAACTAATTTTTTGAAAAAAAATAAATAATAAATTAAAAAAAAAGTGCCATAATTTTTTAAAAAGTGGCGACATTTTTTGAAAAAGTGCCATAACTTTTTGGAAAAAATGCCATAACTTTTTTGGAAAAAGTGAAAAAAAAAAAAAAAAAAAAAAAAAAAATTGGAAAAAGTGCCGAAATTTTTTGAAAAAGTGCCGAAATTTTTTGAAAAAAGTGCCGACATTTTTTGAAAAAAGTGCCGACATTTTTTGAAAAAAGTGCCGACATTTTTTGAAAAAGTGCCGACATTTTTTGAAAAAAGTGCCGACATTGTTTGAAAAAAGTGCCGACATTTTTTGAAAAAAAGTAAAAAAAATATTTGAAAAAAGTGCCGGAATTTTTAAAAAAAAGTGCCGGAATTTTTAAAAAAAAGTGCCGACATTTTTTGAAAAAAGTGCCGACATTGTTTGAAAAAAGTAAAAAAAAAAAAGCCATTTTGAAAAAAGTGCCGCCATTTTTTTTAAAAAGTGACGACATTTTTTTTAAAAAGTGACATTTTGGAAAAAAGTTTTAATTTGAAATGTTGCCCCAGAAAGGGAAATGGGAAGACAACACAAGGGTTAAAAAAATACTAAAATCGGTGATGCCACAATTTGCAATTGCAGCCCGTAGTAACGGGAGACACTACAGGTGAATAGGTAAAATATTTTAACTAACCGATTTCTCCATTGATTATTTACATTAATACAATAATCATTTGTATTACAAGTTTGCTCAACTTTTATGTTGAATTATGCAAGTGAGACATTATCTTATTAAATATGTCCATGTATAATTTGCATGAAGTGAAACTAAATCCGTTGAAAGACTTTCTGTTGCAATTTGTGTGGGGGTCATGTTGCACAGTGCCTGTCTTAAGGAGAATTCTGGTCGATTTCAACACGTAGCTCTGCTGTTTGTAAATTAGGAGTACCGTCAGTAGCGAGAAAAACGAAAACAATCGGTGCTGCCTACACCGTGTTATCCTCCTGCTAGATTTTGCACCCAACAGGCTTAAACAGGGCAGGTTTTAAACATGTTTTTAGCCTCTAAACATGTTCGAAATGCCATTACAAGTGCTTAGCCATGTGCAGTTATTCCTTCCAAGGGAACACAGCGAATTTGACTGCAGTAGAAGTGACAGAAAGGCTTAAACGCTGTGTGAATCCATACCTCTGTTGATTTCATGCTGTCCGGTGAAGTCCACACTAGTCAATTGCCGATCTTATACAATCCAATATTCCAAAATGCATTTTTTCCAAACAAAAAACGATTTGCAGAGGTTCTCTCCATAGTAATGACTATGATTCAACAGGCTGTAACCTGACACCACAGTGGAGCGAGCAGAGCTGACGTTCCACAGTTCAACAGCTAGGTAACCTTGCAACGGCGGAGCCTGTCGGCAAAAGCAGGGAGGAGCTCACAGAGCTAACAGACGGAGCTTGGAGTTAGATCAGGACTAATATGAGAACTGGTGTAGTACCAAAGTACTACTTCTGGTGTACTTACAAACTTTCTAATGCCTCGTTTTATAAGTACAGATACTATTTGTACTACTGTTGAAGTTTGGTATCATTCCGGGCATTATTAGTGGGGTAATTTACGACAACTTATTACGACTAGTTTTACACTCATTTTTTGGAATTTATGGTCAATACACCTCATGTAGCCTATATCACAATGGGTTATATTGCCAAGTACGTTTTTTTAACACATACAAGGAATTTGTTTTGGTGTTGTTGGTGCACGTCACACATTCTTTAGATTGAATATTAAACAATATAAGTATAGGTACAAACAATATAAGTATATATATTTACACAGTATGTATGAAATTGAAAATAAAGAATAAATAAAGATATAAATAAAAAATAAAGAGCAAAGATCATGGGCATGAGAGAACAGTGGCATGAAGGTGAAGAGTCAGGGTGGTTTCTGGGCCTTGTTAATAACAGCGTCCTGCCAGAGGGGAGTGTCTCAAAGAGTTTGTGTCCGGGGTGGGAGGGGTCGGCCACAATCTTTCCAGCACGCTTCAGAGTCCTGGTGACATACAGGTCCTGGAGCGGCGGCAGATTGCAGCCAATCACCTTCTCAGCTGACCGAGTGACACGCTGCAGTCTGCCCTTGTCCTTGGCAGTGCTAGCAGCGTACCAGATGGTGATGGAGGATGTGAGGATGGACTCAATGATGGCTGTGTAGAAGTGCACCATCATTGTCTTTGGCAGGTTGAATTTCTTCAGCTGCCGCAGGAAGTACATCCTCTGTTGTACTTTCTTAACGAGGGAGCTGATGTTCAGCTCCCACTTGAGGTCCTGGGAGATGGTAGTTCCCAGGAAGCAGAAAGACTCCACAGTGTCAATTGTGGAGCAACAGAGGGTGATGGGGGCAGGTGGGGCTGGGTTCTTCCTGAAGTCCACAACCATCTCCACTGTCTTTAGAGTGTTGAGCTCTAGATTGTTTTGCTTGCACCACTTCACCAGGTGGTCAGCCTCCCACCTGTAGGCGGACTCGTCACCATCAGAGATGAGTCCGATGAGGGAGGTGTCGTCCGCAAACTTCAGAAGCTTGACAGACTGGTGACTGGAGGTGCAGCTGTTGGTGTACAGGGAGAAGAGCAGAGGGGGAAAGAACACAGCCCTGAGGGGGATCCGGTGCTGATGGTCTGTGAGTCGGAGACGTGTTTCCCCAGCTTCACATGCTGCTTCCTGTCAGACAGGAAGTCAGTGATCCACCTGCAGGTGGAGTCAGGCACACCTAGCTGGGAGAGTTTCTCCTGGAGCAGAGCCGGGATGATGGTGTTAAAGGCAGAGCTGAAGTCCACAAACAGGATCCTGGCGTAGGTTCCTGCGGAGTCCAGGTGCCGGAGGATGTAGTGGAGGGCCAGGTTGACTGCATCGTCTACAGACCTATTGGCTCTGTAGGCAAACTGCAGGGGGTCCAGGAGGGGGGTCGGTGATGTCTTTGAGGTGTGAAAGCACAAGGCACTCAAAGGACTTCATAACCACAGAGGTCAGGGCGACGGGTCTGAAGTCATTAAGTCCTGTGGTCCTTGGCTTCTTGGGGACAGGGAACCCTGGAGACAGCTGATCAGCGCAGTGCTTCAAGCTGGATGGGGAGACAGCATCCGGTCCAGCAGCTTTCCTGGGGTTCTGTCTCCTAAAGAGTCTGTTGACGTCCCTCTCATGGATGAAGAGAGTCATCACAGAGGTGGGTGGGGGAGTGGAGGGGGGGACCTTTATGGAGGGCATTGGTGGGGAGGCCCAGGACCCTGCTGAGGTGGGGGAGGTGGAGGTGAAGCACAGTGGCTGTAGCTGTAGGGAGGTGTTGTGGGGGATGGTGTCAGGACTGTCCTTTTGCCTATCAAATCAACAGTAGAACTCGTTCAGGTCGCTGGCTAGGTGTCGGTCATTGAAGGAGTGGGGGGTTTTAGGCTTATAGTTGGTGATCTGCCGGAGTCCTTTCCAGACAGTCGCAGAGTCGTTAGCTAAAAACTGGTGTTGGAGTTTCTCAGAGTACCGTCGTTTAGCCTCCTTCGCCGCCTTGCTAAACTTGTACTTCGACTCTTTAAATCTGTCTTTGTCCCCACTCCTGAACGCCTCTTCCTTAGTCAGCCTTAACCTTCTGAGTTTGGCTGTGAACCAGGGTTTGTCATTGTTGTAACTCACCCTGGTGCTTGATGGAACACAGCAGTCCTCACAGAAGCTGATGTATGACGTCACAGCCTCTGTGTACTCATCCAGACTGTTGGTAGCAGTCCTGAACACATTTAGTAGAATCCAAACACGATTGGAGATCCTCCACAGCCTCACTGGTCCACTTCCTTGATGTCCTCGCTACAGGTTTGCAGAGCTTTAGTTTCTGCCTGTACGCGGGGATCAGGTGAACCATGACGTGGTCAGGGAAACCCAGTGCAGCACGAGGGACTGCGTGATAAGCATCCCTGACTGTGGTGTAACAGTGATCCAGAATGTTCTCCTCTCTGGTTGGGCATTTAATATGCTGTCTATATTTAGGGAGTTCATGAGTGAGGATCCCTTTATTAAAGTCTGCAAGGACAATAACTAGGGAGTCCGGGTTGGTCCGCTCCACACACAGTATCTGGTCGGCGAGCATGCGCTGTGCGTCGTGCACGTTGGCCTGCGGTGAGATGTAAACACCGACCAGAATGAATGAGAGGAACTCACGGGGTGAATAAAAAGGCTTAGGCTACAGTTTATGATGAAAGATTCCAGGTCAGGAGACCAATGCTGCTGGATCACTGTCACGTCGTTGCACCAGCCGCTGTTGATGTAGAAACAGATTCCTCCACCTTTAGTTTTGCCGGAGAAGTCCGTGTCTCTGTCCGCTCTGAAAAGCTGGAAGCCTGCCAGCTGCAGCACAGAGTCCGGTATTAATCCACAGAGCCACGTCTCCGTGAAGCACAAAACAGCAGATGAAGGAAAGTCCCGGTTTCTCACCAACAGCAGTTGTAATTCCTCCAGTTTGTTGGGCAGTGAGCGCACGTTAGAGAGGAATATTCCCGGGAACGGTGTGCGTAATCCTCACTGGCGGAGACGCACAAGCGCACCGGCCCGTTTCCCTCTCCTCCAGCTCCTCGCTGCGTGAGCCAAGGTAAGCGCACCTTTGACCAGAATGTCCAAAATTTCCAGTGAAGGGAGAAGAAAAGTGGGAAATAAGTCCGATGTAATGATATGAAATATCTAACTTTTGAGTTAAAAAAGCAGAAAGTATAAATCATTTGGGCTAATATTTAAGATCAAAGGAACGTATGTTGATGGATTATAACGCACAGTCAAAGTAAAGTCAAAATCATTCTATAAAATTAAATAAAAACACCAAAAATTCAATAACAGTCGCAAACTGATCCTTAATTTTACTTGTGAAGATCGTTTCATGGAACCTTCCGTGTTACTTTTGGGCAATTTGGTTGAAAGAAACCCAAATGTTCTGATATAGAAACTTTGAAAATGGGTCAAATCTGACCCGAGGACAACAGGAGGGTGAAGTGTTCGGACTGGTAAGTTGATATACCCCCCCAAAAAAAGTATCCGCTGAAATATAGATGTGTCTTTCGCCATGTAATGTCTATGGGAAACGTCTTTCTGGGCCAGCGGCTTGTCAGACGTTACAATTCCACCGTTGGTAAGGCCGCTAAGCCCACGTTGTATCAAAGCATGGCGCTGTTCCTGGGGGCTCAGGGGTGTATCGGTTCTGCATCACTTCCTGGTTCCCCCAAACTACGGAGTGAGCAGAAGTCCAAAATCACAGAGCGCAGGTGCGTTAATCGCACATCAAAAAAAACGTGTGCCATTAAAAGGAATTTGCGTTTAAGTCACTATTATTACATTCATTTTGACAGCTCCAATTAGAACATGTAGATGAAGACGGAGGCTAACAATAGATAACAAAACTCACATGTTGAACCGTCGACTGTCACCTAAACTTCCAGGAACGTGATCTGCTTTTCCTCTAAAGCCGAGACTGATGGATAAATAAACTTATCAAAGTATCAATGTTTGTCTTCACAACCTGAGAGCACGGTTTCTCAATATTGAACTTAAGACTGGTGTGGATAATAAGAAGACAGGGAGGAGAAGATTGGAAATTTTCGAGGGAGCGTGTCTATCTAAAGTCAACACACACACACACACAAAATATGTGAGCTTTGGCATCATACATATATGTGATAACTGCTTTAATAAGGAGGAAATAATGAAAAATAAAACCAAATAGTGTCGAAAGATCGAAGAGAGTGATAAGAAAAAGTAATGGAGAGAAGTAGAAAAAAAACAGATAGCAGTCAAGAGAAAAGCAGAAAGCTGATGAAGCAAAAGAGAGCTTGAGGAGTGTGTGTGTGTGTGTGTGTGTGTGTGTGTGTGTGTGTGTGTGTGTGCTCAAATAATAAGCAGGGTGGAGTCATATAAAAAAGCCACTCTTTTTAACGCTGGTTGGCTTCTCTCTCCCCCATCTGTCCCCTTTAGCCTGCGGCCAGTTAGAGAAGTTTAGAGATATAGCAGGTCTCGCTCGCACGCACGCACACACACTATGTGAGCTTTGCCGTCATAACTATGTCAAACATGTCAGTATGTCATAACTGTTTTAATAAGGAGGAAACAGAAGACTGAAAAAATAAAAAAAATAAAACTAAATAGTGTCAAAAGACCAAAGATCGAAGAGAGTAATAAGAAAAAGTGATGAAAAAAAAACAAACAGATAGCAGTCGAGAGAAAAGCAGAAAGCTGATGAAGAAAAAGAGAGCTTGAGGGGTGTGTGTGTGTGTGTGTGTGTGTGTGTGTGTTCAAATAATAAGCAGGGTGGAGTCATATAAAAAAGCCAATCTTTTTATCGCTGTTTGGCTTCTCTCTCCCCTTGAGCCTGCAGCCTGTTAGAGAAGTTTAGAAATGTTGCAGGTGACCTTTACACAGACAAACACTAAAGTAGCTGTGATAAAACCTCTTCTGAAAAAAACCCACCCTCGATCCTGAGGTCTTAGCCAACTATAGACCTATATCGAACCTTCCCCTTCTCTCCAAGATCCTTGAGAAAGTAGTCGCTAATCAGTTATGTGACTTTTTACGTAGGAATAGTCTATTTGAGGACTTTCAGTCAGGATTTAGAAAGCCTCATAGCACAGAGACGGCACTGGTGAAAATTACTAACGACCTTCTAATTGCTGCTGACAAAGAACTTGTCTCCATACTTGTCTTATTAGATCTTAGTGCTGCATTCAACACTATTGACCATACCATCCTGTTACAGAGACTGCAACATTTAGTTGGCATTAAAGGAATAGCACTAAGCTGGTTTAAGTCCTATTTCTCTGATCGATCTCAATTTGTCAATATCAACGATAAATCCTCCAAGTACGCTAAAGTCAGCCATGGCGTTCCTCAAGGCTCGGTGCTTGGACCAGTTCTATTCTCCTTGTATATGCTTCCTCTAGGCAATATTATTAGGAAACACTCAATTAACTTTCACTGTTATGCAGATGACACCCAATTATACTTATCAATCAAGCCAGACGAAACCAGTCAGTTAGCCAAACTTCAAGTATGCATTAGAGATATCAAACCATGGATGACCTACAATTTCCTGATGTTAAACTCAAACAAAACTGAAGTTATTGTGCTGGGTCCTAAACACCTCCGAACATCTTTATCCCAAGATATAATTACTCTAGATGGCATTGCCATGGCCTCCAGCACTGCTGTCAGAAATCTAGGAGTTATTTTTGATCAGGATATCTCCTTTAACACCCACTTAAAACAAACCTCAAGATCAGCCTTTTTCACCTTCGTAACATTGCCAAAATTAGGAACATCCTGTCTCAAAGCGATGCTGTAAAAACTAGTCCATGCATTTGTTACTTCCAGGCTGGACTACTGTAACTCCCTATTATCAGGATGCCCAAATAAAACTCTTAGGACTCTCCAGCTGATCCAGAATGCTGCAGCGCGTGTTCTCACAAGAATTAAGCGGGGAGATCATATTTCTCCTGTGTTGGCTTCTCTGCATTGGCTTCCTGTAAAATCCAGGATTGAATTTAAAATCCTGCTCCTGACCTACAAAGCTCTAAATGGTCAAGCACCATCATATCTTGAAGAGCTCATAGTACCTTATTGTCCCACTAGAGCACTGCGCTCCCAGAATGCAGAGTTACTTGTGGTTCCTAGAGTCTCTAAAAGTAGAATGGGAGCCAGAGCCTTCAGCTATCAGGCTCCTCTCCTGTGGAACCAGCTCCCAGTCTGGGTTCGGGAGGCAGACACCGTCACCACCTTTAAGAGTAAACTTAAAACGTTCCTCTTCGATAAAGCTTATAGTTAGGGAGTGAGGAGCCTAGACCGGCGAGGGAAGGTGTGTAGCCACAGTCATGACGCACTGCCTCCCTATCTCGGCTTCTCTTCATAGAAAGCTTACTATATTTAGGGTATGAGGAGTTGCAGCGTTCGCCTAGACCGGCGGGGATGGGTGTGTAGCCACAGTCATGGCGCACCCCACCCTATCTCTGCTTCTCCCAATAGAAAGCTTACATATACTTAGGGAGTAATGAGTCGCAGCGTTAGCCTAGACCGGCGGGGGAAGGTGTGTAGCCACAATCACGGAACACAGCCTCCCTATCTCCCCTTCTCTGCAGCTATTAGTTATGCGGTTATAGTTCTAGACTAACAGGATACCTCCTTGGACACACTGAGCTTCTCTCTCCTCTCTCTTTCCATCTGTGTGTATTCGTGTCACAGAAATGCTTGTTACTAACAAAGCTCTGGGGAGCTTATTCCCCGGAGTCCTTATGTTCTTTTTCCGCCCAGCATCATCATCTTGGATCATGATGGCACCTACATCATGGTGGCAGCTGTCGCCGTGGTCATGCCCTACGCCCTGCTGTGCCCTATTACACCCTGCTACGCACTGCAATGCCCGGCTTCGACTTGCTATGTCCGGCCAACGCCCTGCCACGCCCTGTTACGCCCTGCTGTGCTCTACGACACCATGAACTATTATAACTATTACAATATCTTTATTGTGACTATTATTGCTTTATATTTTATATTGTTCATCCTACCCCCAACCGGCACCGTCAGACACTAACTACCAAGAGTCTGGGTCTGTCCCAGGTTTCTTCCTAAAAGGGAGTTTTTCCTTGCAACTGTCGCACTTACGCATTCATGCTCGCTCTTGGGGGAATCACTGGAATTGTTGGGTCCTTGTAAATTATAGAGTTTGGTCTAGACCGACTCTATCTGTAAAGTGTCCTGAGATAATTCCTGTTATGATTTGACACTATGAATAAAATTGAAATTAACACACACATACCAAACCTATCAACTATTTCTGCCAACGCAGTCCGAAAGGAAAACATATTAAACGACTAAATAAAGAAGACAGCAGAACAGATGACTGTTAAAATGAGCTAGGTTCAAACAGTTACATCACGAAGAAAAATACTAGAGATGCACAAGAACACGGAACCACAACTCTGACGGCATCAAGACCGAAATGGTTGGCTTTGCTAATTCATGCAGCGGTGGAAGAAGTATTCAGTTGCTTTACTTCAGTAAAAGTAGCCTACTAGTATCAAACAGTAAAGTCCTGCATTGAAAATGTTACAAAACTATGTATCATCAGGAAAATGTAGTTTGAAGTATTAAAAGTAAAGAACAATCCTCCCATTTTAGAAAGTGTTTTAGAGCTGTGTGTTTAATGGTCTGATCATCTCAGCTGGACTTGTAGGCCGTTATATGCACGGGTTTCCTTTTTACAAACATTACTGCGTACGTGTGCATACCGGAGGTAGAAAGCCAGATTGGTATGGTGGGCCACTACTGCAACAACCTGAAGTATTGAAGCTTTCCTTATTGTTTGTATATAAATAAAACGTGATTTTAGTTGGATCTGTTTGTCTGCCCTTCTTATGGCTTGAGGCCATAACCTCCGCCGGTTTTTGGCAAAAGCATGCTTCCCCCTAGGTATGTTAAACATCAGGCACCCATCACTGGCTCTGTCTGTACAATTAACCATGCAACAGCTCCTTGGCATTTTGACTTACGCTATGCTGCTACTACTACTAGCTACACGACACACGTCTTCTTTCTGCCTCCCGCTTGCGTGCGCAAGCAGTGATGACGTAGCAGAGAAATCCGTGTATTGTTGGCTAGTTTCATTTAGAATAAAACTGATTTTATAAACGACATGTGTTTTGTGTGCAGGAATCTTAAACCTACATTGTGTAATTTTTTGAGTTGATTCTTAGCAAAAAAAAACCTTGTTCTTTTCACAAATATGTGCTCATTCACGTGTCATTACTTCCACCAACTACTCAAAGTATTCTCATAAGCGTAGAATCTGCCATTTAGAATCATTCAGAATACATACGGGCAAGTTGCTCGAATGACGGCCGCCATGTAGCGCGTCCATCTTTAAAAGACATTAGCCAAAGAGGGACATACCTCCGCATTTCGCCCTCTTACACTCAGTGACACCATGACGAATGCCAGGGGGAGATTACTCGAGTGGTCGTTAAGACTAGAAAGGTCTTAAGGTCAATTTACCATCTGTAAAACAGAGTCTCTCCATAAAGAAATCGTGCTAAAGGACCACTTTACGTCTCACGTTTACCAAAAAAAATGCCATTTTGCCAAAAAAGTCACTCAGCAACAAATGACTAATCGACTCAAGAAATCTTGGTCGACTGAGACCAAATGACTGATTAGTCGACTAACTGACTATAGGAGGCAGCTGTAATGATAATGAATATTAACTTTATAACTGTACGTTAGTCGTGCGTTTATGTCTAATAATAATAATTTCTACATAACTTTTTACCTAACTAACTTTGGGTTCAACGTTGGAGGGGTTGAGATCTCCAAATATCTAGGGAGGTCCCGGGACATGTCTGCACGTATTCAGAAAAGCAACAAACCAAAAATTGTAGGAAAAAACAAAACATTAGAAAAAAAAAACGTTGAAAAAGTCAAAAGGTGGCAAATGTAAAAAAAAAGCGTGAAAAACGTTAGGGAAAATAACCCTCAAATAAAAACTTCGGAAAAAGCCCAGATTATTGTAGGGGGGGTTGTAACCCCGACCCCCCTGTAACCCCCGCTTCGATCTTCAGTCGTCTACATTAATGTAAAACTTCCAAAAAAATCAACTTGATGTGGAAGTGATGCCAGTTTATTTCGTCCTTTGCAGAAAAGGTATTTCATATGCTGCTCTGGCGTACGTTTGCAATAATCACCATTTGTAAATGATACAGTTTTAAGACTTAAGACTGACACAAGGTGACGGATGCCAGAGAGACAAAACAGAAGACGACTGACAGAGAGTAGCAATCTTGCAACACCCGAGCAGCAGTAATGAGTCAGAAAAAGGACTTTTATGGAAGTCCTCGCTGTAATTATCTCGGCGTTTTGGATCGGATCCCTCTGGACTCGCTGCGCGCCTCCTCCCTCCCTCCGGTCTGCTCTCTCTGCTTCGACTTGCCTTGTGCAAACACAGCCCGATGAAGTCTAGCACCCGCTTTAAAACATCAGTCGAGCCATAAGTGCCCTGGCGGAGAAATGGCTGACATCAGATCTGTCTCATTTCTAAGTATCACTCTTGAACATCCGTAAAGACGCAGCTGTCCTCCATTCTGTTTATTTATCACGCCTCAAAAGGCTCCTATGTTTCAATAACGCGCCCCTATTTCTGTACACATGAAGGCATAAAATTACAATCCAGAAATGTTTGTAATTACATTTCTTCTACAGTGCATTTAATCATCAAGCTATTGAATTTGAAAAATATTTTCCTTTTTTTCAAGGCCGCTGCAAACAAGCTCCAAAAAATGCATCACCAATGGACTTGCTCCTGATTGGCTATCTTCATTAGAAAAAAAACACTACAATCCGTCCAAGCAAGGCAGCATTTGAAATGGATAGCACCCAGTAAGTAGCCTGACGTCATCATACTCAGATTCTAGTCAGAATCTGAGTCTGATGCTGCTCCACTGGGCTGCAGATTATGGGGCGGGTTTCAACCCAACCAGGAAAGAAATGCCTCTGCACTCAATTGGATAGACCTACAACCAATCAGAGCAACGGATAGACCTACAACCAATCAGAGCAACAGAGTATGTGACGCATGTTGAACTTTTGTTGAATCCCGTAGGAAGGACGGCAAAAACATCGACAAATGCCTTGATCGCGGTTCTCTGTTCCTCTTTTAAAATGAATGCGCCGTCGATATCTTCTCTCTCTTTGGTGACGTCGTTGATTACGTTACTGTTGATCATCTGTCCATCATCGTATAAAGCCCGCCCTGGCAATTTGATTGGTCCAAACAGCTCTGGTTGGAGCATAGTTGCTCCACGACGGATCAAGTCCAGACCGAACTTCCCGACCTCAAATGTTGTGGGCGGGGCTAAGTTCGGCTGGCATCCAGGCTACCCAGTCAGTGGGTTTAACCAATTTAAGTTACAAAACACATCCTAAAGAACAATATTCTGAATCATGGGGGGGAAAAAAATAAAAAAATATATCATAAAACCTGAATACTGCGTTTACTTTTCAAAATGTTCATGCATCCCAAAATATCTCTTAAGGGTTTTGTGTCTAAAGTTATCGAGGGTCATTCACGGACCTGGTGACAGCTAGTCTGATCAACGGAAATACATTTCCAGGATAAAGTCTGACAGCCACCGTCAGGCTTTGCTCCTCCCCTTCCGCTCTCTCCGTGTGTTGCCGTTCTCAAACTCTGTTCTCTTCGGCAAACAACAACAAACTTCGAGCTAGTGAGCTACACGCTGAAAATAGCAAGTTTAGAAGAATATTTGGACGGTGCAACAAGACAGGCCTGCTTGGTTCTTTCGGGGAATGATTCTAAAGATTTACAAAGAATGTGTTTAGGGCATTTCCTCTCTAACTGGGACGTTTTGGGACTGATTGGTTGGATTGCTGTGGACGAAGTACACACGGAGACACACTGGTAAGAGCTAATGAGTTTTAATTATGTATCCAGCTAATTTAAATAGCTCACGTTACTGTATTGTGTCAACAGTTAACTTCATGTAATATTATATGTGGCGTTTTCTTATGCGGGGTGCAAATGTTCCACCAAAACAAGTTCCTTCCTGAGACTGTTCAGGAGACTATTTGGAGCTTAGCGCCGCCCAAGACCGTTGTGATTGGTTTAAAGAAATGTGAACAACCCAAGTGTTTTTTTCTCTTATCTCAGAATGCATCCAGGGTTTCACCCAGCACTTTGCCGCTAAGGCGGCCGCCTAAGCAACACACGCCTGCCGCCTTAACTACGTCGTCGTCGAAAAATAAATAAAAAATGTATATGAGCGATATCCGTTGTGTTACTCTGTCCCGTTTTCTCCCTTTCATTCCAAACCACACAGTTGAAAACCTGCAGGTGGAGGCCATGGAGACAGGCTCGGACATAAACTGCTGTGGACTTGTGTCAGTCTCGCAAGCGTTTTCACTAAAGTGGCTACATGCATTAACCGGTACAAGCCTACAGCTGTCCGCGGACACGGAGTGCGGAAAATGTGTCAGAGCCTCCCGCATAGGTGAACTGAGACTCTGTTTCCTGCTCGTCGGTCAATGGTTAATGATCAGTTAACATTTCATTGTTCTATCTTTTGGAAGGCTGGCAGCCAAAAATCGCCACTTACTAGCTAATTAATTAGCCTGAGGTAAACGATAGCTATCAGGAAACAGCAGTGACGTGGTGGCTGGCGTCTGGTGTGTGCGCCAGTGTGTGTGTCCGCCCGCCCCCGTGAAGCTCCGACATACAGACAGCAGAGGAACAGAAGAAAGTAGCTGCACCTTCGCCAAAATGAAGACTGAAAAACAGAACTATTTTGGTACAAACATTTACCATGTGGCAGATAGCCACATACGCAGATACAGATAGATATCATTTATTAATTATATATTATTAAAATGTAATATTTAGTGTTTAATAAATAATTGTTAAATGTAGCACAGAGTCTGTAGTCTATCGCACAAACAAGCCCTCCCCCCCCAGATGCTAAAGTCCAACCTTCTGCAGCTAAAGACACAGAGGAGACGAGTTGCTCTTTGCAAGACACTGTTGGAGTCGGAGTTGTCTGAGTAACAACACCGACGGGACTTAATGGTGCGTACAATTGCACCTCGTAATCTCATGCTGCGTTCAGGACATTTGGTGCTCTTATACTTCCTCACCTTACTTATTTCACAAGTTGGGAGTGAGAACCGGTTGGTTACACGGCTCGATACCACGTGAGAAAAATCAGTAATTGCATGAAAACCTCAGACAGGTTTAAAAATGACCCCTAGGACTTCAGAGTTAAGTTAGACCAAGAGTAATTTCAGCTAGAGGCAGAGAAAATTCCTGACAGGTTTGTAAAGTTTCTGCTGTCTGGAGGAGAAAGAAAATACCAATCACCAAACCTCTCCTGGCGAAGTCAGGTGCTGCCGAGACAAGAATATAAAAAAAGGAGTCAGCCTGTTATTGCATTGTAAGTGATGAGGCGAAGAAGAGGAGAAATCTCTGCTGCAAATGTTAAGTATTTTTCCTTTCTCTCACCTTCTGATTTAAGAGACAAACACACAAATCTAAGCAAGCTGCAACACAAACGTAACTACAGACAGGTAAGGACAAACTAAACGTGGCAGGGCTGATTGAGACGCACTAATTAAAAGTAGATTTAGATCAGCCAAAAAAATCTTTAAACTGCCAAGTTTGTATCCCGTTGTGACAATTTTCAGAGCACAAGCTGTAATTTGGGTTTGAGATGTCTGCCAGAAGTCCCATCTGCACCGTCATTAACACCATTCCTCCATTTCAAGGCTTCAAAACACACACCACCACTCACACAAAAACATTTTCAAAAGCTGCAAAGGAACACGGCGCAACATCAGGTTTTTGGCAACAACAAAAGAACACGACGAGGTAAACACACGTATGTTCCAACGAAAAGGTTTTTTGAATTCTTTTTTCGGATTTGATGCAAACAGAAATGAAAGTAAGAGCATGGCTGCTATTCAGAAATGCTTCCAATATTTTGTCCACGGCTATATTCTGTTCATTCATAAGGGAACAAAATATGGGACAAACCTTTGAATACAGTGGTGCTCACAAGTTAATGAACCCATATTAAAGTTGACTAAAAAGAGGAATAAAAAAAATCATCTTTTGGAAATTGATCTTAATGCCTTAATTAAGAAAATTAGGAAAAATCCAACCTTTAAAAGGACACCAATTTTCTTTGTGACTGAATAATGTATCGTAAATAAATAAATGTTCTTCCTCAAAATACAGGGGGCATAAGTCAGTACACCCCTATGTTAGATTCACATAGAGGCAGGCAGACTTTTATTTTGAAAGGCCAGTTATTTCATGGATCCAGGATACTATGAACCTGATAAAAAACATCACATACCCTTCACCATACCCCCACATCATCACATCCCCTTCACCATACCCCCCACATCATCACATCCCCTTCACCATACCCCCACATCATCACATACCCTTCACCATACCCCCCACATCATCACATCCCCTTCACCATACCCCCACATCATCACATACCCTTCACCATACCCCCACATCATCACATACCCTTCACCATACCTAGAGATGGGTACTAGATGGGGTACTTTCCATAAAATCATCTCTCAATGCAAATCAAACCAGCTATTAGGCTAACTGAAATACAACCATGCCGATCTCTAGGTATGGTGAAGGGTATGTGATGATGGGGGGGTATGGTGAAGGGTATGTGATGATGGGGGGGTATGGTGAAGGGTATGTGATGATGTGGGGGGTATGGTGAAGGGTATGTGATGATGGGGGGGGTATGGTGAAGGGTATGTGATGATGTGGGGGTATGGTGAAGGGTATGTGATGATGGGGGGGTATGGTGAAGGGTATGTGATGATGGGGGGGTATGGTGAAGGGTATGTGATGATGTGGGGGTATGGTGAAGAGTATGTGATGATGGGGGGGTATGGTGAAGAGTATGTGATGATGGGGGGGTATGGTGAAGGGTATGTGATGATGTGGGGGCCAAGGGAACATTATCAGGATCATAGTATCCTGGATCCATGAAATAACTGGCCTTTCAAAATAAAAGTCTGCCTGCCTCTATGGGGATCTAACATAGGGGTGTACTGACTTATGCCCCCTGTATTTACAATTACATTTTAAAGGAAGAACAATTATTTATTTACGATACATTATTCATTCACAAAGACAACTGGTGTCCTTAAAGGCTGGATTTTTCCTATTTTTTTTTTAATTAAGGCATTAAGATCAATTTTCAAAAGATGATTTTTTTATTCCTCTTTTTAGTCAACTTCAGCATGGGTTCATATACTTATGAGCACCTCTGTACATCAGCACACCATTACAACACCAACACACACACGATAAAAAAAAACAAAAACACTTTTATGGTACACGAAACAAGCATTGAAATTCTTTTTGTGATGCTTTGAGATATTTTGTTGAGATATAAATCTAAACCGTGATTGTAACGTCAAAGTAGAGTCCAGTGCTTCTGTATGAAAGAGACACAGTTCAGAGTTTTAGGCTTACCCATTTGTTTCCCCTTTTCCCCCAGTGCCTGATTGTGCACAGCAGCACGGGGCGCTTACAATCACCTTCAACATCAAAATAGGCTCGTTTGCCACACTCTTCTCTCGATTCATTTCCCGTTTGTTGCAGGCTCTCTGTTTTCGTTTCATTTCCTTTCTCTCCAATTTACTCGGGAATGAGGCTGGATGGTAATCGCGGTGTGAATGCAGGACAATTACATGTGTGGCTTGCTCCTTCGTTCTTCCTTCTTTAAATGAGTGAGGACAGTAATCATAAAACATCACGAAATGGCTTCGTTTCCAAAAGGACGGACAGAACTAGTGGGGGAAAATGTCTTTGATTTACAGGGCGAACTAAACTCGTTCCACACCCCCGGGAGTGAAATCAGACGTTTGGGAGAAAAAGTCTGAGGCCTCTTCAGCTTCCACTTACCTGCTTTTGTCTAACTTTTTTTTTCCTTCACTCAAACTCTGAAGGAGTCAGGTCAGGGTATAAAAAAAAAAAAGCGAAAAGAAACACGACGTGTCAGTGTTGGAGCAATCCTTTTACAACTTTTTCTTCACTAAAAGAAAAAGCCGCCTGCATTCTGGAAAACTGAGCCGAGAAGAGAGAACGTGGTGCATCTCAGTCTTTTCCAATTTGTGGTGAAAAACTCGATCGTGGTTGCAGGACACTTTTCTTGCCCCCCCCCCCCGCCCTTTCGTGATTGTTCTTCTAGAATGACAGGTTGTCTTCCTGACATGGCATTTCAAAGACAATCTCCTGCTCTTCTTACACAGAGAAAGTCTTGACACCAGACGACGGGAGACTCTCCCAGCAGACAAGACGCGTCAATCATTTCCCGTTTCAGTGTCTCTCTTCACCTGGCTTCCTTGCCGCGGTACTTACCTTCTGAGATCTCGTTGGTTTCCTCGGCGACACCGCTGTCTCGTCCCCTCTGAGACTCAACCATCTCGACGCCCGATTGAGCTGGAAGAAACAACACATTGGTGCAAGAATCTACATTAATGAACGCTAGCGACACAGAAACCTGGACGGGATGCATGTCTACGAGAGATAGAGCGCGCGCCCATATATAGAGGTTTACTCCTCGACGCAGCGGCCGCTGGTTCGACCCCGACCTGCGGCCCTTTGCTGCATGTCATTCCCCCCTCTCTCTCCCCTTTCATGTCTTCAGCTGCCCTATAAAAATAAAGGCCTAAAATAACCCAAAATCAGTCACTCAGTTGAACCCAAACTTTAAGAGCGGCTATTCATTTAGCTTGACTGCCGTTGGAGAGTTTCTGAAATCGAATGCCGCCACAAAAAATAAACAGCGGCAGCAATGATTTTAAGTTGCTTAAATGTCACACATCATTACCCACATTTACATTTCAATTTGCTGCTACAAAAGTGTTTCTCATTCAGTGGTGCAACAACAACAAAGCATTTGTCAGCACGCGAGATCACGCGATCGAGATACTGTGATATTATGCAGTTTCTTTAGTTGTGAAGAGCAGCATGATATTGTAAGTTGTTGGATCAAAGGGCTTTTTCACCCTGACATGATGCATAATAATAATAATAATGTCCTGTTTGAAAAAGGTTGAAAAGCAAATATTTCTGAATATTCGGATCCAGCCCCAACTCCAACACTAAATGACACAGAATTACTGTGTTGCTCTTCAGGTTCAAACCACCAGGTATATTGGGCTTTAGCCCCACCCCAATCAGTGATGTCACAGCAGGTATTCTGCCAGTCACAGCTGATGGAAAACACCCGCTGTGACATCACTGATTGGAGCCAGAAATGCAGGCTCACGGTCACATCGAGATCAGACCATCAGCAGTATTCTGTCATTGGTGATTTAATGTGACTGCCACCTTTTATATCAGTATATCGTACTTATACATAGGGTTGGGTACCGAAACCCGGAGCCAATATGGTACCAAGCGACCGGTATCTACCGGACCGAATAGCAACACGGACTTCGGTGCCTCATTTCGGTGCCACTTAAAATGCCCGCGCTGCCCTCTGATGCTCCGAAACGGACGTTAGGGGGAACAGAAGCATCGCTGCACATGACGCTAGTTTACATTACACCTGAGAGCAGGTAACGTTAGCATACCGTTAGCTAGTAGCTGGGTTAAACACGGTTTAAATGCTGACAGCTAAACGGTCTAACGTATGACACGTATTTCCAACACATTCTCACTCCCATCGCCTCAAAAAGCGACGCTTGGTGACGCAAAAAGTCTCCTTTAGCGTCATATTTAGATGGGTTTAGTGGGGACCTTCTGGCGCTCTGGGTCGTGACGGACGTTTAACTGACACGCAACACAAGAACGGGACAGTTAGGTTTAGGAAAAGATGGCGGGTGGGGTTATAAAATGTACGTTTTAGTGACAAGCGGGACAAGAACGGGACCCGGACCCCGGTCTCCTGGGTGAGAGTATTGTGTTGTTGGACCCATCCAACCCCCCCCCAAACTGCCTACTTACGCAAATGTTTGGTCTTTTATTCTACTCTCTACCGTTGTCTCTCTTAATACTACGTCATCGCGCTCGAGCTGCTGCTCTGCCCGGTGCGTTTCATACAGACGCTAAAGTCCAACAGTCTGCAGCTAAAGACACAGAGGAGACAAGCTGCTCTTTGCGAGACACTGTTGAAGAAACAACTCCTCGTAAGGTCATGCTGCGTTCAATGTTGTTGTGAAGTACACTTCTGCTATCTAGTGGTGTTTCTTTTTGTTGTTTAACAGCAACTGACTGGTGAAATGAGATATTGTTCTTACATTTTAAATAAATCATTTAAAATTTGGCCATATGATCTTAGGAATAAACAAGCCTTTCCTTAATGTCGCCATTTACCATTTTAAAAGTATTGTTTTAACACCAGTATTGGAAATAAGCAAAACCATACTAAACCCTACTTACACAACCTTAACGTGTATGGTGCTTCTTCTATAAAACTGCCCAATCTGAAGACAGCCTGAGCCTTTCTGGACGCATCAATCTAACACCATCATGACGTCATCGGGGGAGTCGTACTACAGTGGGTTGTAGCTTTAACGAGTGAACGTCTCTTACCTTCATGTTTGGCCTGGAGAGGTTTGCTCTGCTGTCCTCCACTGACAGCAATGATCTTAAAGTTGTATTCTTTAGAGGGGTCAAAGTCTTGGATGAGCAGCTTTGCTTCCTGCTTCGACACCTGAATCTCCTTCTGCTCTCCACCTGTTCCAGGGTAAGAGAGTCTGATGGTTAGAGAGAAGACACGGTTGGCTGATTTAAATCCTGGCCACACATAGGGAATCATTTCTGAGATAGTTATTTAATTATCAATTAAAGGAAGTTTGAGTGCTAGGGGTGAAGAAGCCTGACCAACAAGGAGAAAGAGAGGACGAAAGTTGAAAATGTTCAACTTGATGCAAGTAAGTAAAAGGTGGTAAAATAAATTGAAGGTTGGTTATTCATAGGGCTGTGTATTTAATCAATATCGCAATATGGTCAACTGCAATTTTCAAATCGCAGGAGGCGCAAGATTTGTTAAAGGCTAAATTGTTGCCCTATTGCTTTTATGTAGGCACTTACACCCAAAGTCCGGTTTAGAGCGTAGCAGGAAATGTTTCAGCGGTCTGAACCGAGTCTCCAGAGGCTGGTTTTAGAACGTAAGAGACGTTCGAAAACCCAAACGATTCCACTCACGGCGATACCAGCGGCCTACAGCGAGAAGATGATCGTCCCCGTCCCTCACCTCCCTCCCTCGGCCCAGAAGGCACACAGACATCCCTGCACTTTTAGATACATATTAAAATCAGTTGGTTTTTTTTTACCCCCCTCCTTTCTTTAAAATTAAGCACTACCCAAAGGCAACATGTTGCAAAGCGAGCTGTGTGTGGGCATGTCTCAGAACTGACGCCATCGTGCTTTGGTGAAAATGTCAAGGCATTTTAAATAGCTGTAGGAATATGAAAAAAAGGCATTAAAGCTTTCTGGCACATGGGAGCGTTACTGTTGAACCCACAAAAAAAAAAAAGAAGCTTTTTCATCAGGCTTAGCAATGGTTAAAGGGAATTCCCTCGCCTTCAAACAAAAGAAAAGTGAACACTGAAGCAAACCTTGAAAGCAGCAAAAAAGGCCAACATGTTTTTGCTCTTCTACAGAAGCCGCAGCCCCTTTGCTTTACCTTTGATTTATCGGTACCCAACATCCGTCTTTTTCCATTTACTCTGTTTGTGTCTCTCCGGCTCCATCCTTCACTCTGCCCTCTGGTATCTCCCTCTTTTTATATTCCTGTGTCAGTCCATCCATCCATTCCACTCTCCCGCGGTGTCAGGGGATGGCAGCCGGTGCTTACGGCGTCTTATCTGCCATTTTCTCCATTACGGTGATCAAACAGACGGCCCGGCCGTACCAAGAGCTACAAGTTTACTTCGCCGCTGGCTGACAGCCGCACTCGAGGCAGAGGTCGACTTCACCTTCAAACTTCAGGCAACAAAATGAAGTAAGGCAGGTCTGTATCTCTGGTGAAATATTTAGTTCCAAGTAGAAAAGCAAGGTACCAGCACTCTAAAAAGATGCTCCAAAAACCCCCAATTTATAGCGTACAATTACAGTTACGCCATTAGTCGGCTTCATCAGGAAGTACTCAACATTATGGGTGGGACAAAATATCGATACGGCAATATATCATTGTCCTTTGTGTGATTTTTATGAATAATTAAAAGGCGCTCTGAACAGATCTCCCTTCTCCCAGCATCGCCGCTTCACGGCTCCTCGAAGGTTGTGCGTTTTTCTCAAATCTGTTGTAGCTTTTTCCGACTATTTTTTTCAATGTTTTGGCGCTTTTTCAGAGTTTTTTTGCTTCTTTGTTTTCATTATTCACTTTTAGGATCCAGCACCCAGCCTTCAAAGATTTCTAAGTATCTATCTATACATACATACCAAGTATGTATCGTGATATTATTGGTATCGTGAAATCCAGGGATTTTATATAAATAAAACAGGTACATGAATGAATGAATGAATGAATGTCTGTCACAGCCCACTGAAGGTTTCTATGTTCAGCATGTCGTTGGTAGAACAAGCTGGACTCTTGATTGTGAAGAAGGCCTGAGGGCTGAAACGTCATCTAAATAAAGTAGAGGAATGCACACGGAGGCAGAGTGTTGTCTATTTCCAGTTATCAACACCTCACTACCACCCTTGGTTATACTTTTCTATATTTATAGAACAAACCTGCACCAACACTAATAATACTGCCAGTATCCACAGACTTCTTCAGCTGCTGACAGACACACACACACACACACACACACACACACACACACTTAGAATTTTATGTCTGTCAAATAGAGCTGCACAATTAAGGCCACCGATGTGTCAAACCACTCTGAATTAAGTTAGGGCTGCACCATATGAGGAAAATATGCGATAACGTTATCGATATCGCGATAACAATATTACTTGCGATAAATAAACAGATACTAAAGTGAACTCAGTTTTGCCTTTCTGCTCCTTTCAGTATTCTGCTTAAATACAAAAATTGCTTATGGAATTTAAAACAAATGAAAGGAAATCATTCCTAACATTCTTGTACTGAACAAACTGAACATTTAATTGAATATAAAAACACCACAAAAAAGAATGAAGTGCAGTTTTCTACCGATATTTTCTTTCAGCAAACAAATCTCTGAGCCATACGCTGCAGCCTTGAGCCATACGCTGCAGCCTTGAGCCCCTGCGCTGCAGCCTTGAGCCACACGCTGCAGCCTTGAGCCTACACGCTGCAGCCTTGAGCCACGCGCTGCTGCCTTGAGCCATGCGCTGCAGCCTTGAGCTACGCTGCAGCCTTGAGCCATACGCTGCAGCCTTGAGCCATACGCTGCAGCCTTGAGCCATACGCTGCAGCCTTGAGCCATACGCTGCAGCCATACGCTGCAGCCTTGAGCCATACGCTCTTGAGCCATACGCTGCAGCCTTGAGCCATACGCTCTTGAGCCATACGCTCTTGAGCCATACGCTCTTGAGCCATACGCTGCAGCCTTGAGCCATACGCTGCAGCCATACGCTGCAGCCTTGAGCAATGTTTATTGCGCCAGTTGACATTGCGCTGACGATAAAAAAAAATTTACAAAACGGTATATTGTGCAGCCTTAAATTAAGTATTGTGGTGCTGCAGAGACGTCCCAGCCTACAAAATCCTATAGGACTAATGGAAAAAAAATAATTTTTTTTTCGTGGCTTTTAATTGCCTTTATTTAGAGTACAGACAGAGAGAGGGGGATGACATTCAGCAAATGGGCCGCGGGTCCGAACCCGCCATCTGCGACAAGGACAAGGTGAGCTAACCAGGCGCCCCAATTTATATTTTTCAATGAAAATGAGAATAATGACACTAAATACCGTGAATCATACCGCAATATCAGTCAAAATAAACGCGATTAGATATTGTCCTCATATCGTGCAGCCCTACTGTCAAAATAGTTTTCAATTCATCTTTAAGATGCCACGTTGAAGACTGAAGCGGTTTTCATGCTACTTGCGGTCAAATTATTCAAACTATAATTACAATACAACACACAATCAAGTCTTAAGGATAGATATCACGTCCATAAAAATGTTTTTTTTTTTACTTGCTGCAATAAAAAGCTTGGCCCGTTTTCAAACTGAGTAATACCCCGTATGATTATAATCCCAGAGCAGCTCAAGACCTGCACATATCCTCACGATATAACTCTGATTACAGTCTATCAATGTCTATCTATGACATATTTCAGAGTGTAAAAGCAATAAACATAATGTCCATGTTGTGAAGAATACAGATGAAGAGCGGAGCAGCCAATCATAAACCAGTTTCTATGACTCAGTGAAGTTCTGCATTTAACCTTCTGTGCCGTTTCTGAGATTGACAGTGATGGTGCAGGCCTGCAAGGAGCCGCGGTGTCAGTTGTTACATTTTATTAGGTACACCTGGCTGAGACGCATGCAGGCTAGCCCCTCAGATAAATCCTACCTTCATGAAGATTATAGTGGTAAATATTTTACTCTCTGCTCATTTCAGAGGCTGTACTCTGTGGTGCTGTTTCACTGTAGTGGTTTACACTGAGAGAATATTTAGTCTCATATCATCATTGATTTATAAAGAGTCAGAAATCAAGTGTCATTAAGTTGTCAGAATAGCACTCGTTCAATCATCTACTCCCAACCTGGGGCAGCACGATATGAGGAAAATACGCGATGCATAAACAGATATTAAAGTGTACTTCCGCTATTCTGTTAAAACACAACAAACTGCTGAAAGGAAATCATTTATGACTTTCTTTTATTGAACTAATTGAATGTTAAATTGAATATAAAAAGGCAACGCTAAAAAAGGAATGACAGTTACACTTTAAAGTGCGGTTGAAGAGTTTTCTACTGATATTTTCTTTCAGCTAACACAAAAAAAAAAAAAAAAACCTGTCTTTCGCGATGTGTTTATTGCACGAGTTGATATCGCGATGACGATAAAAAAAACAAAAAAAAAAACGATATATTGTCTGAATAGTTGGGGGAAGTAGCCTGCCAAGCCAGACCCACATCCAGATGTTGGGTCTGGGAACTCCCCATTGGCTGGGCTCAATCCAAGGGGCGGGATAAAGGGTTGCCTTTCAAATTCCCTCTGCACGCGATAGGATAGCTCTACAACCAACCAGAGCAACGAAGAAGGTAGCGGAGCTAGTCCATAGATTAAACGTTTGGCCGTATCCGGTCGGCAAAACTCCGAACACATCTTCCTTTTTTAAGAATGACTTCAGGGCCGTTCTTTGTTCTTTTGTCAAAGAAAAGCTCAACTCCAAGTCTTCCAGAAGACCGATGTTCCCAGCAGCAGCAGAAGCTACAAGCCCCGCCCACCGACTCTATTCACAATGTGATTGGCCCGGCCAGAGTTTGGTTTTTCCAGCTCGCGAGCCAACGGAGAGTTGCTAGACGGACCCTGGCTGCAGATTACATCTGCTGCCGCCAGGGTGCGTCTACATTTGTGGGAAGCACTCCTCCGCTCATCTACTCCCAACCTCACTCGAAATGACACCGGAAGTGAATCCAAACACTTAAGCCCAGTTCGGACCAAAGATTAGCGACAAAAATAAAAAATAACTTCTAATCCCAATAACAACACTGTAGAGCCAAGCAGATCTTACACATCTTAGAATTGCAATATTGTCATTCATATATAACCATTGCACTGAACTGCCTTGTACTACATTTATATTTACATCTTACATCTCAGACTATACTGTTATTGCACTATTCCTTCCCTCTCTTCAAATGTTATTGTATATTTTTTGTAAAATTGTAAATTCTATTGTATCGTTACGCTGTATACTTAACAGTATTTTGTTATATTTCTTACTGTCCTTTTTGTTTTTTATATGTGATATACATGTTAAGTGAGTGTTCTACTTTGAGAGCAAAGATTAACCGGAGTCACATTCCTCGTTTGTTTACACAAACCTGGGCAATAAAGCTGATTCTGATCTGCAGACTGACGCGCTGAGCCTCGCCACACCAACGTGCAATGCGCTGAAGTTTTTTCCCCAAACTTGTTGAAGCGTTCATTAATAAATCCAAAATGTGCGCGCTGTGGTCAACCACAGGTTCCCACAGTGGGCACGTGAACAGCCCCGGTATCAGTTATATCAGCTCCCGTGTGTGGTTACGCGTCTCTTTCTCCGCCGGGTGAATTATGAACCAGCATGCAGGTGAAACCCACATAAAAAATAAATAAAAAGGCTGATTTGTTCGCCCTCGGGGGAAGAGCTTCAACTACTGTGCTCCTTGGTGCATAGCTAGAATTCTTGTCCCAGCGGCGAAATACAAACGCCATGTAGTCAAGATGATTTGTGAACGCACAGAAACTGTATTAACCTGCAATCTGTTTGGCATTTTACAACAAATTAGGCATGAGCCAGTATGAGATTCTAGCGGTGGATAACCTTTAGCAAAAATATCACGTTTCATAGTATTGCTATATTGCAATTACGGCTTTAAAATCTATAACGTTGGGTGAAAAAAAACGTTTTTTCTAATGAACACAATGTATATCCTTTGCTTTTTGAACTTTTTGCACATCCCTCTACATATTGCACTAACCACACAGCCTCTTTTTCTCTTTCTCAAAGTGCTCATATTGTGCTTTTTGGCTTTTTTCCTTTCCTTTATCGTGTTGTCTATCTTTTTTTGTGCACGTTATAGGTTTACAAAGTGAAAAAGCCCAAAGTCCCCCCCAAAGGGGCTTACCATCTCCAACAGAAAACACTGTTCACAAACTGCTCCAAACAGCTCTATTGTAGTCCAGCCTTTACTTCAGAGACAAACGTGGTCACTTTGGAACACACGTTATAATGCTCGCCTAGCTGCTAGCATGGCACACCCTCATACTCTGCTTCTGACTGGCTAGTAGTCCTTACCTAGGTACTGTCAGGGCACGCCCTCATACTCTGCTTCTGACTGGCTAGTAGTCCTTACCTAGGTACTGTCAGGACACGCCCTCATACTCTGCTTCTGACTGGCTAGTAGTCCTTACCTAGGTACTGTCAGGGCACGCCCTCATACTCTGCTTCTGACTGGCTAGTAGTCCTTACCTAGGTACTGTCAGGGCACGCCTCATACTCTGCTTCTGACTGGCTAGTAGTCCTTACCTAGGTACTGTCAGGACACGCCCTCATACTCTGCTTCTGACTGGCTAGTAGTCCTTACCTAGGTACTGTCAGGACACGCCCTCATACTCTGCTTCTGACTGGCTAGTAGTCCTTACCTAGCCACTGAGCATGTGCGACTGCCAACAAAGATGTTCCAGCAGTGAGAGGTCTCACTCTGTAGCTAAAACAGAGAGCTCAACACACAGGGTGAAAAGAGGAGCTGCAGCAATGAGCAGTACAACAAAAATATGGTGTTTTCTGAAAATTAAACCATGTAAACCTATTCTGATACAACCTCTAAATACAATTATGAACCTGAAAATGATCATGATATGAGCACTTTAATGTTAAATATCTATGTATGTAGGTAAGTGTTATTTGTTTCTGTATGTATTGCTTGTTTAGAGTTTCTGCAGGTTTCACCAAGTCAAATGTAAGACTTTAAGATTATGAATGATATTTAAGACCTTTATCACAACATCAACTAAGCCCTAAATAGTTTTTTTCAAGCCAAGTATCCAGCCATAGCCGTAGCCATTTCTTTTTTTTTTTAAAGAGCAATAGAGGTAGCGTTACATGGACGTAGGAAAATGAAGACCTGTTTAAACAATGTTAAGACCTAGAACACAATACTACACATTTAAGACTTTTTAAGGCCTAAAATATGGATTTGAAATTTTAGACTTTAAGACCCAGCAGATGTTTTTTTATTTTTAAACACACTGCACACTTTTTTCGATGTTTTTGTTGCTTTTTTAATACATTCATACACGTCCCGTGCAACTTGACTGACAGAGGCTCTTCTTTAAGCCCTTGTGTTGCACATGTTAGGGTCCGTTTTCCTAAAAAAAAAGTTGTTTTATAAAGCATAAAGTTAAAAATGATAACCCGATTCTGCATTACATCTTCTTAGCCAACTTCATTCTAATTTCTAGAATTCATGGTCATAAATAATTCTTATAGTAGTAGTAAATAGTTTATTTTTTTAGTTAAAAACCCCAGAAATGATGAATTATTTTGACTAATAGTTAAGATCCAAGGAACGTATGTTGATGTATAATCACAGCGTGTGAAGTGAATGGAACCATCCATGTTATTTTTGGGCAATTTGGTTGAAAGATACCCATATTCTTTACATAGAAACTTTTGAAAATGGGACGAAAACAGGAGGGTTGATGATTACTGCCCAGGAGCCCTTGAGCAAGGCACTAGACAACCAATCCATCACAGAGGTTGTACTGCTGAGCTTCCAGGTGTGAAAGCGGGTGACAGTAGGCACGACTGTACAAGTAAATTCCTTGTCAGATTACCCGGACAAATCGAGTCCAAACTAGAAGGTTCCTGCAGAGAGCGAAGCAGCGCTGAACAACCCTCCCACTGGCAACGCTGAAGCCTTAAATCTTAAACTGTTTGGTCAGGGTTCAACGTTGAGGTTTTTTAAATTAAATGTCAAACTTTTGGAAGGGGGGGGGGGGGAATGTTCAAAAATAAAAAAAATGTCAAAAACGTGGGATTTTTTTTTATGTCAAACTTCAGAAAAAAAAATCTGAAATGTGGAAAAAAAAAAAAGGTTAGACGTAACAAAGCATAAATAAAAAAAAAAAAAAAAAAAAAAAGTGTAAAAACAGACAAAAAACATTGAAAAAAAATGTCGAAAATGTGGGATTTTTTTTATGTCAAACTTCAGAAAAAAAATCAAAAATGTGGAAAAAAAAAAAGGTTAGACGTAAAAAAGCATCAATAAGTAAAAAAATAAATAAAAAAAGCATAAAAACATCAAAAATGTGGGATTTTATTTTTTTTTCAACTTCAGAAAAAAATCAAAAATGTGAAAAAAGGTTAGACGTAACAAAGCATCAATAAGTAAAAAAAAAAATCTAATAAAATAAAAAAGCTTAATTTAGCGACTATTTCCCATGAGTATTGAAGTTCATAAATAAGTGTTGCTGGCCGAGTGGCTCTATATCCACGGTGGTATTGGAAGGGGGATTTTTTATTGCATGTTTTGTTGTGCATGATCAAAAAACCCACTGCTTTTTCACAAATCACACCCTGGGTAAAAGGTATCAATATTAAAAAGACAGCGTGAAGAGAGCAACGCTTTCAGTTCCAGTAAAGCAATGTTTCGTCCCCTTCGATGGTACCCAGACACAAACAAGCAAACTTTCTGAAATATAGACTCAAGTGTTTTTTAAAGACCTCTTCTAAAAAAAAAAAAAAAAAAAAAAAAAAAAAAAAAAAAGGTCGGTGCCGGATCTTACCTGGCCGTGTGGTGTAAATTACTTTGTAGCTTTCAAACTGTCCTTTCGGCTCTTTCCACGACACGTGCAGCTCGGTGGGGCTCAGAACTTTGGCACGAAATCTCCGTGGCGTTGAAACTGAACAGAGAAGACACAAAATAAACAACCTTACACAATAACTATCAACTTGAGACATGACATAGGGAGTACGTTTACGTGCACGCATATATTCCACTTTTATTATTAATAAAGCATTTTCCGACAAAGACGTGGGATTTTGCCAGTGTTATTCTGGTTTTAGAAGCATTCTTTGGACATGTATCCAGCGCTCAGAATCTGTGTCTCAATCAGAGTTCTTCCTGCAGTTTGTAACAGTTTACGGCCTCTTATGGTACGTACGCTATGGTAGAGGAGCAACACAGCTACCTTTTAAACCAGATATCTTCTACAGGGGGTCTGGGACCCCTATGGGGTCCTCAGAGTTGCTGCAGGGGGAGGGGCGCCTAATAATTATTCGAGGGTTTAAAGCAACACTATAACTTTTCCTGCTTCGGTCCCCCTACAGGTTGGAGGCGGAATTGTCCATTAGTAGTTTTATTTAAATATGTCTGAAAATATCCATTAAAATGAATAAATGTACACAACATTGATAGGCTTACTGGCCAAAAGCTTAGGTAAGCCATCCACAGATACAGTTAAGCTTAAAGCGTAGCTCTCGCCAAAATGCAACCTAGGGTCTTTTTGTGAATGGACCCGAGTCAAACTTTCGTTTAAAAGCATATTTAGGACGGAAGCGTCACTTTTAAGATTCACCGTATTTTTGTTTTTCGGTCAAATGGCCTTTTGAACGGGATTCTTATACGAGGCTCCTTTTTCAACTACGAGGTCGATATTGTGTTTCACTAACGACAAAACTGCAAATGATCCGTGCATTTATATGGAACTAAGCTTTAGGAGCTGTTACGTCGCATTCAGAGATCGACACCTTTTGACTGGCGAGATGGCGGCGAGCGGAAACCCAACAGCTACAGTGAGTGGTTCAAACCTTTTTTTAGTAAACTGGGTACACAAACAATGCTCTCAACGCTTTGGTTAAGGTGTAGAGCCCCTGGTGGTACTTGGAGCAAAGTCTCACGTTGTGTCGAGCCTTCTTAGTGGTTTAAAAATGTTGATTTTGATGCGATCATAGTAGCGCCGCTAGCTCTCCCATTCAAAAAAGGCCATTTGACCGAAAGTGAAAAACACGGTCAATCTTAAAAGTGGCGTTTCTGCCCTAAATATGCTTTTAAACGAAAGTTTGACTCGGGTACATTCACGAAAAGACCCTAGGTTGCATTTTGGCGAGAGTTACGCTTTAAGGATTTACTGTGTCACATTTTAACATTAAAACGTGTGTAAATATATGAATGTACCAGCAGTTTTTATTTTAAAAGCTTAAAAAGCTTAGTATTGTAGGCACCAAAAAATGGTATGTGTAAAGGTTTTATGCAGCCCTACACGTTATTGTAGGTCCAGTTTAATATGCAACTACATTTTATATAATATATGTAGTAAAGGGGTACATGCTCAGTCGCTCTTTCAGCTAAGACGTCTAAAAAAAACAAAAAAAACGTTGAACACCCCTGTTTTAAACATTATCTAAAGACTTGGATATCAACAGCTTTTTGGATACGGGCCGACTCTTTCATGAAGCTGGTTGAAGGAATGAAAGAGGGAAGCTGCGTTCACCACCGCTGGAAAACTTCCGTTTTGCACGGCTGCATGCAAACGGGAATATTAGCGGAATAATCACTTTCGTTAGCCATGTCAACAGCTTAGAGCAGCAGTTCTCAAATGGGGGTACGTGTCCCCCTAGTGCCTTGCTTTCCTTCCTTCTTTCTACCGTCTTTTTCCAAGTTTTTGTCGCCTTTTCTAATCATCATCTAAATGTTTTCCAGGTCCAAGGCTGTTGTTTAGTCAATCAATCTATCGCTGACATCGCTGTATTCTTCCTCTTTATATAGACTTTTTTTTACTACCAAAAATTATTCACGCTGGTTAGGGGTTACATGGCTTAAAAGAAACCATTCAAAGGGGGAACATTATTGACAAAAGCTTGAGAACAACTGGCTTAGAGGAATATTGTCTTTTTTTCGGAATAAGAGCAAAACACTATGGAATAATATGTGCATGTAAACGTAGTCACTGTAAATATTGGAATGATGAATGAATGAATGAATAAATAAATAAAAGATCCCTGTCATGCAGCGTCCATACCACAAATATCTTTATTTCCTCATTAGAAAAAAAAAAAAAAACAGCCGTCATAAGAGCGTATTAGTGGATTACATCCATAACAATGGATGGAGTTCAATTTTCTTCAGTCAACGGTTGATAATGAAAAGAGCAATTTTACAGAAACTTCTTTGGTTTATAATTTCCAAACACATAGAGAGAGAGATTATATATATATATATATATATATATATATATATATATATATATATATATATATATATATATATATATATATAGTGCTCAGCATAAGTGAATACACTCATGCCAACGTTGAGAAGTGATGCTGTTTGTGGCTATTTAGCAGCAGCAGTTTGACACAAACTATTGGGTTATTATCATGTGGAGTTGAAAATATAAACTACAGACATACAGTGGCTTGCATAAGTTTACACACCCATGCTGAAGTTGACTAAAAGAGAAATAAAAAAAATGCCTTAATTAAAAAATTCCAACCTTTAAGGACACTAATTTTCTTTGTGAATGAACAATGTATCGTAAATATATAAATATAATAAATGTTCTTCCTCAAAATACAGGGGACATAAGTCAGTTCACCCCTATGTTAGATTCCCATAGAGGCAGGCAGACTTTTATTTTGAAAGGCCAGTTAGTTCAGGGATCCAGGATACTAATCATCCTGATACAGTTCCCTTGGTCCCCCACATCACCTTCACCATACCCCCACATCATCACATACCCTTCACCATACCCCCATCCATCATCACATACCCTTCACCATACCCCCACATCATCACATACCCTTCACCATACCCCCACATCATCACATCCCCTTCACCATACCCCCCCCCATCATCACATCCCCTTCACCATACCCCCCACATCATCACATCCCCTTCACCATACCCCCACATCATCACATACCCTTCACCATACCCCCCCACATCATCACATCCCCTTCACCATACCCCCCACATCATCACATACCCTTCACCATACCCCCCCATCATCACATACCCTTCACCATACCCCCACATCATCACATCCCCTTCACCATACCCCCCCATCATCACATCCCCTTCACCATACCCCCCCATCATCACATACCCTTCACCATACCCCCACATCATCACATACCCTTCACCATACCCCCCACATCATCACATACCCTTCACCATACCCCCCATCATCACATACCCTTCACCATACCCCCCCATCATCACATACCCTTCACCATACCCCCCATCATCACATCCCCTTCACCATACCCCCCCCCACATCATCACATACCCTTCACCATACCTAGAGATTGGCATGGGGTACTTTCCATAAGATCATCTCTCAATGCAGATCAAACCAGCTATTAGACTAACTGAAATAAATCCATGCCAATTACCATTTTAAGGAAGAACATTTATTTATTTATGATACATTATTTATTCACAAAGTAAACTGGTGTCCTTAAAGGTTGGATTTTTCCTAATTTTTTTAATTAAGGCATTAAGATCAATTTCCAAAAGATGATTTTTTTTTTATTCCTCTTTTTAGTCAACTTTAGCATGGGTGTATTCACTCATGCTGAGCACTGTATGTCTGTAGTTTCCCCCCCCGACTCCACATGATTAATAACACAATAGTTTGTGTCAAACTGCTGCTGCCAATTAGCCACAAACAGCATCACTGCTCGGGATGTTTTTTTTTTACAGAATCTGCTCTCCGTCTGTTTTGCCTCTGCGCCGTTGTTCACCCGCTAAAGCACAAAACACAGAACTGTGACTGAGTCCCGTTGGATTGAACTCCCTCCAGAGTTACGGCGGCGTAGAGGCAGTCGCTCCACCTGCCATTTTTTATTATTATTTTTTTAAACAGTTAGGAAAGGAAAACAATAAGGAAGGATACATTGTATCTCATCCAAGCGGGAGGATACACATCACAGAGATTAGCTTGCACAGATGTCACATTAAAAAGCAAAGTCCCATTCTCCTCCTCGCACTCATCCTCATCTTCCTCATCTATTGACGGGCCCGCATTGTGCTCGCCTCGGCGTGTATACGGCAGGTCTTCTGTGTTCCACTTACTGGCGGCATCAAAGCGACGCCCCGGCCTCTCATCCTGATTAGTTGTTGGCACCATCAGCCGCCTCGAGGCCCCCCTCCCCACCCACTTTCCTCTCTGTATCCTTCGCTTATATTCATTTTCTCAAAGCCTACGCTCTCCGTCTCCTCATCTGTCCCTCCGTCTTTTCCCCTTTCTATCTGATCCCTCCCCTGTCCTGATCTCATCGGATCTCATTTTCTTTTTCCTTTTCTTTGAAATCGTCGTCGTCGGGGGAGTAAGAAGAGGATGAGAAAAAGGGAGTGAATGCGACTTCCTTTTAACTGCAAGGAGAATAAAGAACAAAGTGCACCAAAGGGGGGGAAAGGACACTGGAATAGCATCTGTTTACTATTCCTCTCCTGTCCTCCGCAGGAGAGTTTAGATGTACAACACAGAGTGACTCGATTCCCCCTGAGCGGTACAGTATCCCGATACTTTACAATGGCCGCAACCGGTGTATAAACCCCTTTGGAAAAAGCAACAACACCGTGTTAGCGGAACTCGTTTCCTTGTACACGAGTATGGTCGTACTTCACTGAGCTTCTACACAGTGTTGTTGCGTTTTCCAACACGTTCTCACTCCCATCGTGTCAGAAAGCGACGCTCGGTCAGGTGCCTTTGGCGTTTGTTACAGACGCGAAAAGTCTCCATATTTAGACGCGCTTGGTCGGGACTCTTGCAACTTCGCATCATGACTTCGCGTAAATACACACGGCAACTTTCTTAAGCCAAGTGGCGTGTTATCTGTACGCATTTTGAGCCATCCGCGTGTATGTCTACGCTGTATACAGCGGGCGTACACATACACGCCACTTGGCGCGTTATCCCGAGAACAAAGTGTTTTTGCGAGAAGAAAGCGACGGTTGAGTTTAGGAAACGTCACACGCGGGATTTTTGCCGTTTCATACTACTCGCTACGGCGTAAATTCATACGCAATCGCAAGGTAATGTAAGTCAATGGAGGCCAAACGGCGTTGATAAACACGCTACAAAGCGAGTATGCGTCTTGATAACACGCCAATAATGGCATACCAATTGGCGTGTCATACATACGCCATTTCATGAGATCAGTCTGACTCTTGGCACGTTTAACTGACATGCGACGCAAGAATGGGACAGCGAGGTTTAGGAAACTATGGTGGGTGGGGTTACAAAATGTACGTTTCAGTGACACGCGGGACAAGAACTCCTGTGGATGTTCAGTCTTTCATTCTACTCGCTCCCGTTGTCTCTCCGATAACTACGTCATCTTACAGCGCCGCGGTCGAGCTGCTGCTCTGCCCGGTGCGTTCCACACTAGTCTGTATCGACAACGTTTCACTTCCGGGATTGCTCCGGTGCTGCCAGAAATTCCGCCGGATGTCCCTCTTTTCGGCCGGATGTCCGTCCCCTTCCTCTTCCTTTGTGTTGGCGTTCTAACCTCCGGCTGATTTGTGAGGACTGTGGTTAACTGCTCCTCAGATCTCTGCAGGGTAAATCCAGACAGCTAGCTAGACTATCTGTCCAATCTGAGGTTTCTGTTGCACGACTAAAACTACCTTTGAACGTACACGTTCCACCAAAACAAGTTCCTTCCCGAGGCTATTTTGCAGAGGCACCGTTGCTCCGTCCGGCCCAAGATGATTGCGATTGGTTTAAAGAAATGCCAATAAACCAGAGCACGTTTTTCTCCCATCCCGGAATGCTGTGTGGACTAGCCAGACCTTCCTCCGCAGCGCTGTGGAGGAAGGTCTGGCAATGCGAGACTAGTTCCATGCAGACGCAAAAGATTTTTGTGTCGGTATCTGACGCTGAGAGCCACTGACCAAGTGTCAGTATTTAACGAGTTGGGAGTTAAAACACTGGAATAAGGCCATTGTAAAAAGCACCGCAATGCCAAAAACCACATTTCCATGGTCACAACCGTAACCACAACACCCCATCATTTTCACACCGGCAGAGCCAAATACCAGATAATAAATCTTGTATATAGAAGCAACACATTCCCCCAAATCTTCGGTTAACTATGAAAAGAAAAAAAAGGGAGAACAAAAAAAAAGCCACGGGCTGGAAAATAAAATATGAAACCCACAAACATCGTTCCTGTGTTTGTGTACTCATTAAGGAGGTGAGCCGTCTGCCGCCGCCGCCTTCTTTAAATACCTACACTGTGATTGACGCCTGCTGGAGCTCTGAAGCTCTGGTGCACAATAAACAAGAGGCATAAAGGGATGGTTCACCCAAAAGTAAAGTAAAAAAAAACAAAAAAAAAAACATGTTGACTTTGGAAAATGCACCTTTTGGAAGGAATTTGTTAAGCTGTGTGTCTGTTTTGTTGGGACAAAATGCATACATGTTGTCTCTCCATATGACACGCGTCAACCCGTTCTCACTCCGAACTCGACATTTGGACAGTGGCTGTCAGCGTCTGAAGCGACGAAAAAGGGAGTCCTTCAGCGTGTTTGTGTAACGCACCGGGGAGAGCAGCAGCTACACGGGGTTTAGCCAGTAGTGTGTAAGGTTCGAAATTCCGAGTAGGGTGGTGGATGGGTCAAACACAGGACTTTCACCCAGGAGACCGGCGTTCGTGTCCCGCTTGTTACGTTTTCCTGAAGTCGCTTTCTTCTTTAACCGGCCCGTTATTCCCGCGTGTTACGGAAACGCAAGCCCACCCACGACCTTTTCCTTAACATAGCTGCGTCAAAAGGGACGCCAATAGCCCCGACCCAGCGCGTTTAGTTACAGCGCGTCATATGACGCTAAAAGTCTCCTTTAGCGTCAATAACAACGCCAAAGGCACCTGACCAAGCGTCCGTATTTTACGAGATGGGAGTGAGAATCCGTTGCACACGGTAACAAAATGCTATAATGTTTGAACATTAACTATATTATACATATATTTAGTACATTTTTCTTATGGTGTTCTGTTGCTGTTCTGTTTTTGTCTTTGTTATTTGACTCGATGTCGTGAATGAGGGTCGCCCCTCAAGGATCTCGAGTATAAATAAAGGTTGAATGAATGAATGAATGAACTAGGGATGTAACGCTGCATCGTGACTCGATTAAAAATGGATATAAATGTGTAAAGATTCCAACCTTTTGAGATAAGATTTCATTCGATTGACTTCAAACGTCACTACGTCTCGTTAGTCCAATTATCTGAATGAAGAAAATGGTTTCCGTTTATTTCGTTATCATGACGTGGGATTTGTTTTAAACATCCAATTATCAACGTTGTTTGAAAGGTGCCGTAGGTAGGATTGTGAAGATCCAGGATTTAGCCAAAAAATGTGAACATCGACATCTTCTCAGTCCCCCCCCCCCCACTTTCCACTAAAGCCCAAAACGGTCTCCTAAGCCCCTCCCCAAACAAGGGAGAGTGAATGCGTGTGCATGAGCAGTGATTGACACGCAGTTAGACACCCCCCCTGGCCCTGATTGGTGCATCTGAACAGGGAGCGGTGGATTTTTGCATATCTCACTACAGGCTGTAGGTGGAGCCAGGTTACCTGCTTCATGTAGTTCTACTGGAACATAGGCTCAGACTCAGCAAATATGACAGAAAGTAGTTTTATAAGTCTTACCTACTGCACCTTTAATTTGTGTTATTTAGGATAAAATACAATTTCAGTTGCACTTTTGCTAAGAGGACACATCTGTTGTTTTGCACAGTTGATAGAAAATAATGTGTCTGCAGCTAATTCTGTTAAATCAATCCTGAGAAAAATCGTATTGTCAATCACATCGTGAGTTCAGTGCGTCGTTACATCCCTAACATTAACGGATTAACGTTGATTTAAATGTGTCCCCCGAGGCAGAGACAGCTTTGTTGCAAGCCACACAAATTCAGAGAGAAAGTGGCCGTTATCTTTAGCTTTTCTGAACCGATACATCCACTTCACTCCCTGCAGCTTTCCAAAACAATACAGGATTTAGTCGAGCTGATAAACCAAAACGCCTCTGCAGCGCTTTTCGGGTGAACCGCCTCTTTATGCACATCATTATCTGCAGCAAACTACTCGTGTAGGTATGCAAAGAAACTTGAGTTCAGCACAGGAAAGGATAATCCTGATTTCAAATGGAGGGAATGTGAAGCCGGCGCATTCAACAGCAGGCAAATATATTTACACACAAAACACATATAAGGAATACTGTACCAATTATCTCACCAACCTGGGGATGAGAACGAGGGCTTGCATGGATTTTCGGCTCAGGGTTTAGCTCTCTGTCTCGGAAACAAAAGGACATTCTCTCCTCTGGAGAGAGCTGCTCGAATCCCAAATGATTTGAGAAGCAGATTTTGTTTTTTGCACCTCTCCGTTCCGTAGTGTGGCTGAAACGTGTGGACTGTGTGTATGTTGTGTGTACCTGTGTGAGTGCATGAATTATGTATGTTTATCCGCAAGTGGAGGCAACTGTTTTCGGGTGCATGCACATAAAAAAATAAAAATAAAAAAATCCATGTGGCTTTGGTGGCGTTTTTTTCTGACGCCACTTAAGAAAACCTGCCGGTTCCTTTGCAGCAGCATATACACACACACACATACACACACATTCACAGAAAGCCATGGATCTTCTCTCTAAGATTGTATTCTCACACAGAGACAAGCATCGCATGCTGAGCAAACAGCCCGGAGAGACAAAAGGCCTCGCCTGTAGAGATGAGAACTTAATTCTTATCTATTCTTCATGGAGAATCGTGTGTAAACTGCTAAGTGCCGTCTGCTGCCGAGGTTTCGGAGGAGAGGTGTCGTGTCACACCCACTGGGAGTTGTGCGGCAAGTCAGACGTGCAAAGTTTGGGGTTTTAAATCATTAGTGAGTGGAATAGAAGAACTTTTGGGTCATTATTAGGTGAAGAGAGAGTACAGAAAAACTGTAAAACTCCAGTTTGCGAGTAGGAGGCTTTGAGAGGATGATGGAAACTCTTCCCAACTGAAAGTCACTTTTAGATTGCAGTGCGTCTCCAAGAACCATGTTGTCATCGCCAAGAGCACTCTCTCCGATTGGCTAAACAGAGAACTGCAACATCGATGAATCTATGAATTTATGTCTAGAGCTACAACGATCAGTCGAACGACAGATCAATTATATACATCTCTGCTCTCTGTTGGCAACGGTCTGTGTTCATAGATCAGCACAAAGTCTATTTCATCAGCTTTTCATGTTCCTTTTCAGTTGCAGTTTTGCTGAAAATCCTCTCACCCCCTCTGACACCTCCAAGACTGACAGAGAGCCACAGACAGAGCTGAGGAGTTTCTCAGCGGAAGCTCTCCAAGCCGATCGTAACTCCTCAGCTTATCCCGGGTCACTGCTGTAGCCGGGGCTAACACACTATGGCCTCCGGGCCGAGGAATGCCGCGGTTGCTTTCAGTTCAAACTCTGGACAAAACCTCGCAAGTGTCCTCATCGTGACAGACGTACTCTGTTGCACAAGCGTCAGGCTGTACAGACTTTGAAACGACTGCAGTCCGACCCCCATCTCACACCTGAAGACCATCTAACGGTAAAGGCTGTCATCATTTGTAAAGACCGGGGATCTTGCAGGGTCACAAATCGCCAGACTACAAATAAGATTCATTTGGAAAAATGCAACCAAGCTAGCTAGCTACCTGCTAGCGTTAGCTGGGAACTTTAAGGGAAAGTCTGCAGATGTTCTGTTCTGCCGTACATGCAGACGAACGGCGGTAGTAACCGTTGGATGACAGGCTTCAGAAGGGTCCATTTGGAAAAACGCAGAAGAAAACTTTTATGTTCAATCAATTGCTTAGGTCATTTTTGAGTAAAATCTGCCCAATATTTGCTCGCACCAGCGTCTCAATTTCCTATTTTTCGTAGTCTTAAGTGATAAGAAATATCTTTAGATTTGGTTGGTTAGACAAAACAAGCAACGTAAAGACTCAGAGCCCTAGTTATGCAACATTACACAAGAGAACAAAGATACCAATGTTAAAGAAACTGACTTACAGCAGCAGAGTTCAATTGTATTCATAGTGTTGAGTATAGTGTATAGTCAAGTATAGAGTTGTGCCCTGCTGTCAGCCAATCAAAACAGAACACCAGTGTCAGTGGGTAGCAGACTTGTGGTTAACGCTTGCATGCAGACCTTTCAAACCCGTAATCTGGTATTACGGCGTGACACAGTATCAGCCCATCTCCTGACTTGATGGTTAAGCGCCATGTCAGCAGACTCTGGCTCTCCACCACAGGAGCTGAGCAGGTTTAGCCTTGTTTCAAGTTCGACCCTGCCAACACGCTTTGAAAGTTGGCGGATGCTGGTTGTGTTTGGGTGCAGCATAAGTGCCTAACTGTGCTCAAAGCAAAACATCGATCTCTAGTGTGTTCCCCCCCCCCGCCCCGCCCCACATTCTTGTACAAGATGTAACACCCAACACAAGATTGATAACAGATTCAAAACCTTATCTTAGAGCCATAATGAGATTCTTTTATAAAAACAGAAAATCGCACTCAGCACACACAGCTAATTTAAGATCATGATTATATCAATCATCATTTGCATTCCTAGAGAAAAGGTCCACTTGATATAAAAGGAGTGTACAAGATTGTTAATGATGATAATAACAGGGTTAAGGAGATGCGTCTCTCTCCGTTGATAAGTGAGGTTATGTGTTAACTGCTCAATAAATTGAAGGAGTTAAATAGTGTGAAAGGCGATCTCAGCATATGGATTGGTAACAGCAATTAAAAAAAAAAAGGGAAAGAACAAGTACGCAAAGAGCCCTTCGTGTACTTCTCTCGTCTTACAGACAGCGAGGCGCTGTAGGGAAACACACAAATGCCGTTAAGTGAAGTTAACAGACGTATGTGAGCAAAAGGGACGTTGATCAAAAAACTGCTTTAGGCAAAAGGTAGGAATATATATATATATATATATATATACCCACATTTCAAGAATCACATTGGGGAACTAGTGGAGATTTCAAATCTGTAACTGGAGTTACACAGAAATCTGTCATTAGAGTGCCTCTTGAACACGTCCCCAAATAAATGAATAAATCAGTTACACGCAAGAGCGGATTAATTACGGAGGTGACAGACTGTGTCGCAGCAACACAGTTTGTCTTGCAGACAGTAAAACCTGAGTCCTCATTATGATTTTGGCAGCAAGGCTTTTCCCTTTGAGACAAAAAAAAACATGAGGGTAATCGCACATTAAAAAAGGATGAAAACAACTTAATAAGAACAAATACTTTCGAATAAAAGTCAAATGTCTTCGGCGCAAAGCTGCACATCAACCTGCTGAATAAAACACTGCATGCAAAAGGATGATGCCTGCATTTACCGGCTCAGCAACGAGCTTACAATCTTCATCATTACGCTGAAAGCAGATAAGCGTCCCGTGATTTCTAGCCCCGTTTGGCCCCATTGAGGAAACAACCAGTTCCTCTGTCAAGTAAATAAGTAATAAACCCTGCTAAGAACCATAACCATATAGAAGCAACGGATACTTTTTTACATATCTAGGTATTACACTGTTCCAGACACCGTCAGGATATTCCACCGTAGAGAAATTACTGAACAAGACCGTAATACAAGGCAGTTTGACTCCAAAATAGCACTCATTCAGTGCCATTTTGACTACGCCTGCTCAGCGTGGTACAGCGGCCCGACGACGAAAATGAAAAATAAGATGCAGGTTATGCAAAACCAGGTATCATGCTGGAATTAATGGATTTAAGAGGGTAGAGTTCTTGTCTGTAAACCTTAGGGTTGAACAACTTAACCTCAATCATATGTGCAATATCATTAATGGCGTAGCCCCAGAGTATTGGGGATTTCAGATTCTGATGGTGCACACTCAACACGCCCATGAGACTAGGGCCAGTGTCCGTTCATGTAAAGGTGCCATGTGTGAATAGTGAAGCAAGAAAATCCTTTTTTTTTAAAATACAGGAATTATTTGATGGAAAAGTCTTCCACTTTATATTAAAATGGCAGAAACGAAAAGGGATTTTAAACATAACGTTACGGTTTACTTGTGGAATAAAATGGATAATTAGGGGAAAATAGACTCTAGACTGGGGACCGGGTCATTTACTGCTTTGTAGCTGATGGTGTTATCTGGTACTTTTGATCTGTAGTTTTTTTTTTTTTTCTCTTCTTTTTTTACCCTGAGAAGGGCTGTATGTGTTTGCCATGTGCTGTACGTCCCGTTCTCTTCCATCAGGGACCATGTCGGAAAAAAGTGTTCATCGCTTTTACACGGTATCCCTTGGATCCTTTTGTCTTTCTATGTCCATAAATAATAAGCCAAACGGGAAACCCTAGGAAACCCCGCTCGGCTCTTTGGTAGATGGCCTCGTTTGGCCTCCGAGTCGACCGCCCCAGGTTGCCGAAGAAAACTGCGTTGAAGATCAAAGTAACCACTACAACCTGAAGACATGTTGGCCCCGTTTGGCACCGTGGGAATCCCTGGTGTTCCCATTTTGACACCAATGTAGAACAGGGTTTTTTTCCCCCCTGTCAGTATAAAAGACTTAGACGCAGCACCCAAGCCGTTTTGGGCACTACCTAAGATCCGATCTAATGATTGTAGTCGGTCCCCAGTGGACTTATTTAGCCAGTTTTGTTTACGCTTTTTGAGTTTTGTGTATTTATTATCTGCTCTAGCTTTTCCAACATTTTAGACACAGATATGGTGATAATATTGGTCCAAAATGATGTGAAATTGCATTTATTTTATTGAGAAAAATAACAACATTGAGGGAGGACACTAAGTCCTTCATAAGTGCATATAATTCTTCCACAAATCGAGGGAAAACACTGCAGAAAGCATTGCATAGGCCTATAATGAACACTCCAGCTGTCCTTGTTTAAGGATCAGCTAGCCCAGTTTATAGCTCTGTATGGAGCCACTCTGGCGTACCCGGTAGGTTACCATTAGGAAACCTCATGGTAAGCCCTGCTTGGCCTCGTTTGGTCCCGCGTAGCTGTGTGGTACACCTCGTTGACCCTGTTGGCTCCTGAGTGGAAAGCGTGCCAGTGGCGGTACTTACCTTGACCCCGTGCTGGCTGGGGGAACAGAGAGACGAGGACGAAGCCCAGCACGCAGACGCTCAGTCTGACTGAGAACTGCATCCTGGAAGCAGCAGACAGGAGGGCACAACACACCTGAAGGAGAGAGGAGGGGGCGGGAAAGGACAGGTGAGTAACGGCCAATTTATGCTTCGACGCCGTGGGTACGTATGTACGTACGTACGTACATGGAGATACGGACCCTACGCCCGTAGCCCGTCACGCACATGTCTAAAAATGTTACTACGCGTTGCGCCGACGCAGACAACTGTGATTACGTAGGCTACGCCGAGAGCTCTGCGAAGAGGCTCCGCAGAAGCATGAATCCCGCTTAAGGAGCAGGAACAGGAGATGAGACAAGGAAAGTCAGAGAGGAGAGACGAGGGAAGGGGACAGGAGGTGAAGGAAGGAGAACGGTAGGTGATGTAGAAGGAAAGAGAAAGTCAGGGATCAGGAAGGAGACGAGGAGAGAGTAAGCAGTGGAGTGTGTGAGGAAGGTTGGAGGAGATATGAGAGGAGAGAGAGAGAGAGAGAGAGAGAGAGAGAGAGAGACAAGGCAGGAGGGAAGGAGGAGCAGGGAGGACAAAGAGGAAGAGGAGAAGGGAGAGAGCAGTGATTCCCATACAATTGTACAGGCAACCCAGAACCAAGGCCAGAATTTATTTTATCATGCCAAAAATAACGCCAAATATCTATTTGTTTCTTCTATAGTCATTCTGCAGCGGCGAGTCCATGAACGAGGCAACCGTCTGTGGCAACTAGTCCGTTGAAGAGACGAAGCGAAGATAATGGCGTCGGTAATGAACGACACATTAAAAAGGACAAATCCGGCGCAAAATGAACCCAGCGATTAATAACACGTGTACCGAGTCGGCCGTTCTCTGGGATCTGTTTTCACGCTAATCGAATGTGAGCAGTTTCATCGCAAACCGCTAATTAGCTTATAACGCTAGCTTTCGGGGCACTTGGTAAACCTCTATTTCTACACCACTAACAAGGCTCAAAATATCACCACACTTCCACGGCAGCATAACGAGGGTCCCTACATGTAAACCCAAGCTTTGAGAACTTTGTAAGTGTACAGACAGTTTATTAAAAAGATAGATTAGAAAGACGGTACCGTTCAACGACACAGGCTGGCGCCATCTTGGGAAAACCGTCCAACCAGCCAAACGACGAATGCCGTGCAACCAGTAACCAGTAACGTAGCTCAAGCACGGCGTTGGGCGTTCGACTGGTCGTGACCGTTTTCCCAAGATGGGAAGAATTTCTTTTGACTTCACCCGTGGCCCCGACGACTAGCGTTATGAGCTAATTAGCGGTTTGCGCTAAAACTGCTCACGTTCGATTAGCGTGAAAACAGATCCCAGAGAACGGCCGACTCGGTACACGCGCGTTTGTGCCGTAACAAACAAACTAACATTTATTGTTATTGCTGTAACTATAACTAAACAAAAAAAAAAAAAAAAACACGTATCATTAAGTTAAAAAGAAAAAACAAGACATACAGTACTTTAATAATCCCCAAAAGGGAAATTACATTTTGTGCGCAGAAACGGATTTGTAAAATGTTTAAAAAAATTGGTGAATGGAGATATGATTAGACATTCATCTCTAGTAGGAAAGATCACAGATGTTATGACCACCCTGCCCCTCCCAAATTGATATCCCATTGGTGTACAGTGTGTGCGTCTGTGTATCCGTCTGTCACACACACACACACACACACACACACACACACACACACACACACACACACACACACACACACACACACACACACACACACACATACACAGGATTTGATGGGAGGGGCAGGGTGGTCATAACATCTGTGATTAATGTCTTTCAAATAAATGTCTCTTTTGCTACTTCTGATATGTTATAATGACACAATTTCTCGCTGTACTCGGATGTTTATACACAAACTATTTGCGCGACAACGTACAGCATTTAAAGCAAAGACCGCCAGCACAACAAGTCAAAAGATATCACTGTCACATTCTCCTCGCTGCAGCAAACATAACAGCATATTAATACTCCTTGCAGAAGACTGACACACAGCTGTGACTATATAAAGTGCTCCGTTTCGGGAGGTTATGATAGGACTACAGATGTGTTGTTTTTTTTGGAGGCAATGGAATGGATATGCCCATTTAAACACCTGCATCTAATGTTTCTCAGAAAATGCACATTAGATGTGTAATGACTCAGAAACATAGCCTTTGTTTCTAACTAGTACTGCAGCCAGATTTTAATTTCAGGCAATTTTCAATCATTTATTGATATGACCGACAGTTACGACTTGGCATTTCCACCGTGTCAGTGTTCAAACAAGCTGTGCTCGTGGTAATAAAATAAACAGAGACTGAGAGCAGCCCTGTCTCAGTGAACGGAAAATCGCTAACAATATCCATGAAATATTCCCTCAGGCACTTACAGCGTGACTATAGGGCGTTTATGACGACTCAATTAAAAACACCTGGCTATGTTATGTCTAATTCCTGCAATAAACTTGTAGAGTATCAGCGTCTGTATCATTTAGAGCACCGTTGTTATACAGTGTCATGCCTCAACTTGCATCAATAAACAGGGTTTCTACAGGTTTCACCAAGTCACATTTGATACATTTTAAGACCTTAATGGATGACATTTAAGACCTATCAAAATAAAAGTCAGATTTCAGAGTCCGGAAACATTTGTCTGAAACAATTCCCCAGTTGCCTCATTGCCATTATAGGACTGGTGTCTAGGTTGGCTGCAATATTTAAGCTGCATGTTGGTCTCATTTGTAGTCGTATTACAGCGAATTATATTTGGAATAGCGACAGAAAGAACTACAACACCACGCAATTAAACAAACAGAACACAAGATGATAATGCGCTGCGGAAACATTACAAGTAATGAGAGGTAGCGTTACATTGTTGTAGGAAAATTAAGACTTTTTAAGACCCCGCGGGAACCCTGATACGAGATCCTTCACGGCTTGTGTCTGTGCATCTATACCGGATCAATCATTCTCACTAGAAGTAGCTTTAAATACGGTTGTTGCACACTCAAAATCACGCACAGCCACCCAATTTTGACACAAAATCATATAAGAGACATCATTCCCCATTCACTTTTAGACTGCCGTAAAAAATATGTTTTTTAAAAAAGCTGCGCAAGTTTTTCCTTAATTGAAATGAGCACAGGTGAGATCTGCACGTTGCAGCCATTGCACGGAGAAGACATGAGGTAGAGAGAAAAACATCCCCGGATCTAAAAGCTGGGTTTGGTTTTTGCGGATGTGTGTGCAGAGTGTGAATAAAAGAGCAGGTTGTACCTTCTCAGATCATATGTTTCCTGGCTCCGGACACGCTGGATGGGAAGCTCACTAGTGTCTCCCTCCCCTCAAAGCGACTCTGATCCACAGTGTTAAGCAACTCTCCGCTCCCTGGACCCTGTCGACCACGGAGACAAGTCAGAGCGAATGATACAACACACTACCGGTCACAACTTTCAAAATAAAAGCCGAGAAAACAGGATGTTTAAAAAAATAAAAAATAGGCGTCAAAGAAAGAACACAAACCACGACTAAATAAACAATATTAAACTAACTAAAACATACATTAGTAATTGACACAGCAACTTCTCATCTCATTACATTTCTACAATTGCTAAAAACATTCACAGCTTTAGTTGAAGTCTTCGTGTTACCTTAGAAATCAGACATAACGTTGTCCCCCTTTACAGCATTTGAGAGACTCAATCATGGAGTTACAGTCCAATAATAACAGCCTACCTTTAAGCATGGTTTGGATTTCGGAAATTTTGATTGATGAATGTGGAATTTACCCTTTAATAACATGAGGTTAATACATTTTTCGCGACAAAAAAACGTCGACAATATATAGCTAGCTAGCGCATAAAGCGTCAAACACGGAGGGAAAAAAGGGATACAAATGTCGACAAAAAGCGAAATAGTCCCTGCCAACTGCCAAATTTAAAATAAAAACAACAACAGTGAAACTTTAACTAACGTCAAGTATTGGTAGGGAGAGTTGGGAAATAAATAAATAACGTTAAACGACTTTCCTCATATGTTCTTACCGGGGTTGTCAGATTATTTGTCCACTTATCCAGTTGACACGATGCCATTTTCAGTCACCTTCTTATATTTTTCAGCTTCTTATATTCCTAACTTCACAAACTTGACACTCTACAGCTAATTTAAACATGTACACACAAACGATTCTTGTTTTCTTGGTTGGAAGATATAATATGTTAATAATAGCTGGGGAGCAGTTAGCATAGTTAGGTTAGCTAATGTTCTGCTAGCTTGAATGACGTTGGTTAAACTAGTGTTTCTAGCTGACTCTAGCATCTTAGCTATCAAAAAAAGCGTATGGCCGTCCAACATGTCTTCAAGGTTGAAAGAAAAAAAGGCGTCTCTGTTCACTATCTAAACATATTTACATTTTCCGAAGTTTGACAAGGCTAACGTTACTCCACATTGACCGTTTTTCGGTTTAAATCAAGTTTATCAACGGCTTCGAATCGCGCATGCCCAGTCTTACTATACATCAATGCGCATGTGCGAATTTACACACTAAAGTAAATGAAATGAAATAAAATGTATGTATGTATGTATGTATGTATAAGTGACAGAAATTCGTCTCAAATGACATAAGAAACATATAAAATACATATGGAAACAGTGCAAAAAGAAGACTGAATGGAGTGGGATATGTTGCCTATGAATGATTCAATTCAGCAATTATTTTTTAATTTTCCATACAAGTTGTCTTCAATATCTTATCTTCATCACCAACCAAACATTATAAAGTTTGTTTGTTTGTTTTTTTAAGATCCATATTACCTTCCGTCTGTCTTAAACAGAAGCTACACTCTTCCTGGTGGCCTCTATTATCTCATAAGAATATTACATAAGCGAGAATACATACATCCATAACATTAAATACTCCCAGTACATCAAAAGAACAAAAACGTAAAAACATCAAAACTACAACAAAACATAAACGTATATGTACACAACATCCATCCATCCATCCATCTTCGTCCGCTTATCCGGTGTCGGGTCGCGGGTGCAGCAGCTCCAGCAGGGGACCCCAAACTTCCCTTTCCCGGGCCACATTAACCAGCTCTGACTGGGGGATCCCGAGGCGTTCCCAGGCCAGGTTAGAGATATAATCCCTCCACCTAGTCCTGGGTCTTCCCCGAGGCCTCCTCCCAGCTGGACGTCCCTCCACCTAGTCCTGGTCTTCCCTGAGACCTCCTCCCAGCTGGACGTCCCTCCACCTAGTCCTGGGTCTTCCCTGAGACCTCCTCCCAGCTGGACGTCCCTCCACCTAGTCCTGGGTCTTCCCTGAGGCCTCCTCCCAGCTGGACGTCCCTCCACCTAGTCCTGGGTCTCCCCCGAGGCCTCCTCCCAGCTGGACGTCCCTCCACCTAGTCCTGGGTCTTCCCCGAGGCCTCCTCCCAGCTGGACGTGCCTGGAACACCTCCCTAGGGAGGCGCCCAGGGGGCATCCTTACCAGATGCCCGAACCACCTCAACTGGCTCCTTTCGACGCGAAGGAGCAGCGGCTCTACTCCGAGCTCCTCACGGATGACTGAGCGTCTCACCCGATCTCTAAGGGAGACGCCAGCTACCCTCCTGAGGAAACCCATCTCGGCCGCTTGTACCCTGGATCTCGTTCTTTCGGTCATGACCCAGCCTTCATGCGATAAACTGAACACAACATTCGTACTGAAAATAAACCCAGTACGTTACAACACTCAACATAAGCCCAAATACAGTTTCGGTGAACTATTTTATTACAATATGAGATCGTATTCTGAACAAACAGTCTGTCTTTGAATTTCCGGAGAAACCAGACCCACGTGACGCGTTCATCCAATCAGCTGCCGGTTTTCATTTTTGGGCGACAATACAGATTAGCGCCGCCTGCCGCCCGCTTCGGTGTGGGCACTTTTTTGACCAACTCGGGGAGACTGATCAGTCCAACTGCCTTTTCTGCCGAGCGTCCGCCGTCTGGTCGGTGTGTCTGGGCCTTTAAATATACCGAATATAAACACAAGATGACGTTGTATCTTTTAATTTGAAGACAGAATGGCCTTACTTACTTCCGGTCTCTGTGCAGCTTGACGCTGCTGATGTCTCAGTTGAGACTTGTAGCGGGCTGATGGGTGTTTCCCGCTTCATTCACCATCCAGCAGCCCTGCAGCTACTCATTCCTTTCAGCTCGTTAACGGGAGGCGAGGCAGCAGAAAAATGTGCTTCGAGAGCGGGCCGAGGTGGCAAAATGTGTATTTCTGTGACCTCAGGCTGCGTAGCGCATACTGTATGACTCCCCAGGGCTCCTTTTAATATGCCTCTCTTTAGTTCTGGACAGGTGGCTTCCACCGTAATCTAACATGAATGACATTTTTCTCCTCAAGTTTAATGGTGGGTTACACAAGGCCAAGGTGGAGAAAAAAGAACACTTTCTAAGTTCCTGGTCAATGTTTCTTTCAACATGTGAATGTTGTCAAATCAGGCCGGAATAAGCCCTATTTTATCATTTACACCTTTGTTTTATTTGACAGGGACAGTGCATATTAATACACATTTCTGGAAATAGCCTATGCCAGATTTAGCCTAAAGTCTCGTTTTCATCCGCCAGATGTTAGGCTCTCTATTGTGTCCATTTATATGTGTATGCACTGATGCTGCGTGCATCTTTTGAGGCTGTAATGTATTTTTGTACTTGTAATGAAGTTGCCTTTTCTTAACACTTAATGTTTCGTAGCTTTTTGAACGTATAGTTCATGAGAACAGGCCTTTGCATTTCTTGTGAGTTCTCTTGTTGTGTTTAATATAATGTTTTCTCTCTTTATCTGTTGATGTAAGCTGTAAGGTACCAGTACCAGCAAGTTTCGGGTACATGTCTATTTTGAACAGCTGACCCGGAAACTGAAGGCAGGACACATTCAGAAACCGTATCTCACTCAGAACAGCATGGATGGATTTTTTCCCAAGTTTGTATGTGTGTGGAAGCACCAGAGACACAAAAGAACACCCCAAATCCCAGAAGAATTATTTCATAATATGGGCACTTTAAATAACAGAAAATGTTTTGTATTTCTACTGAAGCTACACACTACACGTTCTATTTTTAATCATGGGACAAAGTGTCGGAGTGCATAATTTAGCCTACTTTTTCATTATAATGTGTCTGTTTAATCAGCGTTATATAATGGGCCTTGCTTTACACAGTAATGGTAACACAGCTGCAGCTGTGGATGTGCAGGTGTCCTTATCTTGGTGAAAGCGCGGGGCCTTGAATGAATAACGGGCTTCTGTCTGCTGAAGGTGAGGCTCTCCGTTTCTCTTTGTCCTCACTTATTATTACACTGTTTGTTTGCTGACCATGATGTAGCCTTTCAACCAACAATGGAAGTTTGTGTATTATCATAATCGTGAATATTTAACAGTAGAATAATCCGTGCGTTCCCTTCAGACTTTTTGAGTTTCACGGCTCCGACAACTGCAGCTTGAATAAACATGTTTGTCATCTGGAAGTTTTCTTCAACAGGAGTTCAACTTCAAACAGTTTGTTTCAATGCCAGAAAAAAACTGTCAATTAATAATTTTTCCGAGCTGATTTTTTGACGTTTAAGGTGCACTATGCGTGGTTTCAGCGCGATTTCATTTTTGTGTCAAACCGTAGGCGTCTCTCCTTGATCCGCTAGCCGCCTGCCCCCTGAACACACCGTGAAAAAGCCCGGTCTCGGGAGACAACGCAGGGGTCGTAAACGTCCAACAAACATTAGGGGCACAGGCTGTGCACCAAAATACAACAAACCACGTTCCAGCCAATCACTGCCGACACACAGCACTACCAAATACACGCAGCACTACCAAATACACACAACACTACCAAATACACACAGCACTACCAAATACACGCAACACTACCAAATACACGCAACACTACCAAATACACGCAACACTACCAAATACACACAACACTACCAAATACACGCAACACTACCAAATACACGCAACACTACCAAATACACACAACACTACCAAATACACGCAACACTACCAAATACACACAACACTACCAAATACACACAGCACTACCAAATACACACAGCACTACCAAATACACAGCACTACCAAATACACAACACTGCAAATACACGCAACACTACCAAATAGGTAGTGCTGTGTGTATTTGGTAGTGTTGTGTGTATTTGGTTGTGCTGTGTGTATTGGTAGTGATGTGTGTATTCGGTAGTGTTGTGTGTATTCGGTAGTGCTGTGTGTATTTGGTAGTGTTGTGTGTATTTGGTAGTGCTGTGTGTATTTGGTAGTGCTGTGTGTATTTGGTAGTGCTGTGTGTATTTGGTAGTGCTGTGTGTATTTGGTAGTGCTGTGTGTATTTGGTAGTGCTGTGTGTATTTGGTAGTGCTGTGTGTATTTGCAGCGTGTTTGCTAAATGCTGCTGTGTTGTCAAATGAATGAAGATGTTTTCTTAATGTGCGTTTCCATTTTTTGTCTATTTGCGTGTCTTTCATTACGTTGCAGTGCGTTTGCCCCTGACGGCCACCTTTAACAGACACCAGTCACAACGTGCCTCACAACCTAATAAGACAACACAAGAAATTAAAATCCAATATAGTCATCGACAAAGCAAAGAGAAAACACCCGACAAAAATTCAAAAGAGCAAATAAAACACCAGGTAGAATAAACAAAGCAAACAGACAGGTCACAGGTTGACACATGCTACCTGAATGCCTGTCTGAACAGATGGGGTTTTAGCTGCTTCCACAGAGTCCAATGACCTTAAGCTTAGTGGCAGAGCATTCCACAGCTTAGAAGCTATGCTGACTGAAAGGCACGCTCTCCTCGACGAGTCCGAGGTACACTCAAAAAACTCTGAGTGGAGGACCTGAAAGCTCGGAAGACACTACAGGGCTGCAACTAAAGATTATTTTCACTGTCGATTTAATGTGTTGGTTATTTTCAGGGATGCACCGAATCCAGGATTCGGCTGAATATTGGGCTTTTTGACGGGGGGGGTTGGGTTTCTGCTGAACTTTAGAAATTTTTTCCCACCGAACCGAACCCTACGCTTGCGCTAGGCGCGCTACGCTGGTCGACGTCATGACGGCACCGTTGATTACGGGAAGGTGTTTACGTAGGTGGAGCGTTCAACGCGGTAAGCTGTGAGGAAGTGGAAATGGAACTGGTGAGCAGAAAAAGTGTTGTTTGGCAGTACTTTCAGTCAAAAGAAGGCCATTCAAGTCCAGCTACATGTTCAATCTGCAATGCTGTTTAGTCTGGTGGTGGCGAGGACCCTAAACAACACACAACATCACCGCTGTTACAACATCTGGTGTGAAACATCTGGAAGAATACGAGCTGAGCATGAAGGAATCTACAGACAGCAGCCAGAATGGCACAATACATTCATTAATGTGTTTACTGTGTTCATGGACTGAGGATGGGAGGAGGATTTGGTATTTGGTATTCGGATTCGGCAGAATCTTAACCAGTGGATTCGGTATTCGGCCGAACCCCCAAAAATCAGGATTCGGTGCATCCCTAATTATTTTCTGGATGAATGGATGAGCTGTTTGGTCTCTGAAATGTCAGAAAATGGTGAAAAATGTGGATCACTTGTTTCCCAAAAAGCCCAAGATAACATCCTCAAATGTCTTGTTTTGTCCACAACTCAAAGATATTCAGCTTACTGTCACAGAGGAGAGAAGAAACTACAACAATATCTGCATTTCAGAAGCTGACTTCACACAAGTTTAAAAAAAAAAAAAGACTTAAAATAGTTGTTGATTTAATAGTTGCCAATCAGCCTTGCTCAAGGACTCTTGAGTGGTGTTTCTGTGGTCTGTCGTTCTTCCACATCAGATGTTCCCGTATTTGGTTTTGGAATTCAACACACACTCGCCGCAGCAGCCACTTGTTTACATTCCATTTATCGAGCCGTCTGCAGCAATCACAGCTCAGCCAGCTGATGTTGACGTTGACGTCCAAGCGACCAAAATCATTCTTGAAGCTCAGTTTTTGCAGCTGCGGCCGCAAGTGCCAAGCACCATTTCATCTCCGTCGTCACGAGGTGTCAACACCTCTGTCCCTTTTATCTGGGAAACAGAAACTGTAGGCGTCTACGTTATTTTGGTCTTTAATTATATTCATCATTTTGTTTCAACCCGATTCAGCCAGGGTGGTGTCTTGAAATCTAATTTCCAGTCTCTCTGACTGGCACATCACAACATCACCCAGCCTGACTGCTGAAGAGAGGAGCTGCCGGTCAAGACAACCAATCACAGTCTTTAGTTCCATTTCACTTGATTTATTCAACCCTCGTGCTGTCTTCACGCCAACCATGCACTTGTTGTTCTCTCGGGTCAAAATAGAAAATAAACACCTTTTTTCAATGTTTTATGTTGGATTTTTTGTCCCTTTTTTCAATGTTTTTGTCCCTTTTTTTGGCACTTTATTCAATGTTTTATGTTGGATTTTTTTGTCCCTTTTTTCAATGTTTTATGTTGGATTTCTTGTCCCTTTTTTCAATGTTTTTGTCCCTTTTTTTGACACTTTATTCAATGTTTTATGTTGGTTTTTTTTGGCACTTTATTCAATGTTTTTTGGCACTTTATTCAATGTTTTTGTCCCTTTTTTCAGTGTTTTTGTCCCTTTTTTTGACACTTTATTCAATGTTTTATGTTGGTTTTTTTTGTCCCTTTTTTCAATGTTTTTGTCCCTTTTTTTGACACTTTATTCAATGTTTTATGTTGGATTTTTTGTCCCTTTTTTCAATGTTTTTGTCCCTTTTTTTGACACTTTATTCAATGTTTTATGTTGGTTTTTTTTGTCCCTTTTTTCAATGTTTTTGTCCCTTTTTTTGACACTTTATTCAATGTTTTATGTTGGGTTTTTTGTCCCTTTTTTCAATGTTTTTGTCCCTTTTTTTCCACTGTTGAAGCGTTTGTCCACTACCACCAGTACTGTATACGCGCCACTCACCAACTTATGACCATTACTGCTACACTTATTTTTGGAATTCATGGAAATGTTGTTCTCCCATCAGCAGAATGCTGTGTGGACTAGCTAGACCCTCCTCCACGGCGCTGTGGAGGCAGGTCTGGCAAAGCGAGACTAGGAAACGTGGCTAGTGGAAAATCTAATATGCTGGTATCTTAAAAATCTACTAGCCGTTTTGGCTGGTGATCAAAGAAGTTCATTTAAAGCCCTGATTGTGAACACGCTTCAGGTTCGTTTTGCTTTTTGCCCTGTTGTGTATTTTATCCCTGAGGCCTCATCAGAGCCAGAAAGAAAACTGAGACGTCTTTCAAGTAAACTGACCATGTGAACGCAAAAAGAACTGAGCCCCTTTTCTGTTGGTCCACTTTAAGAAGTCTGAGTTTGGTTTGTTTAACCCATCTGTTCTCTTTCCCGTCAACCACGATGCAACTTTTAGTTTTTCTGGGTCAAAACTTAAAAGAAATTCCAACGTTTTGGTCGTCTTTTTCGACACTTTTGTCATGTCAGGTTTCTGTCAATATTTTTCTGCGCTTTTTTTGAAGATTTTCCCGACATTTTTGGAACTTTTCCGGACGTTTTTGTCACTTTTTTCCAAGTTTTTTTGTCACTTTTTCCGATGTTTTTGACATTTTTTTCCAAGTTTTTCAACGTTCTTTTATCAGTTTTTCTTTACATGCTATAAAATTGAATAAAACACCCACATTCAATGAAAGTAGTGAACTGATCATTTATTTAACATGTGAAGAGCGTTGTAGGGAACCATCCATGTTATTTTGTTTTAGAATTTGGTTGAAAGAAAACCCACATTTCGGATATAGAGAATATTCCTGATACAGGAGGGTTAAAGAGGACTACACATATGTGAAAACACCCTCAATCTGACAATATGTTGCACCTGATTTGCCATGTCCATGTCTCAGATGTGCCGAGGCTTAAAAAAACCTCCTTTCCTTTAACCTTCCCCTGTCCTTTCATTTGCATTTTCTCCTCATTACGACAGTGGGTTTAATAAGTGGAATCAATAATAGATCAAAGCGTTGACCTTCCCAGAAAGCATTAGAAGAATCCTGATGGTTTCCATCAGAGTGAAAAACATTAGAAATGATCCTAACCTACAGTGTTTAATGAGTGTTTGGACTTACTTTCATTACGAGCTGTATTTATTTAAATTTGTAATGTATTCATTGACTCTTATCATCCTTACAGGTACTTTGTTTTCCAATTCAATTTTATTTATAGTATCAAATCATAACAAGAGTTATTTTTCCATGATACAAACTCGTTAAGTCATACAATATGAATAAAACACGACGTAGTGTAAGCATCATCATCGCTGTTGGGCAGAAACCTTGTATCTATCTATTTTATCATTCAAAATGTTTTTCCCCCACAAATCAATGCTATTGGTCACCCTTTACATCTGTGGGTTTAAATATTTAAACAGCAAAATGGATATTTTTCTGACTTCGTCTGAGAAAAATGGCTCAATAAAATGTTTTTAATCTCCTGAAAAACCACTCCCGCCGACTCCCAAGGGCTCCCAATGACTCATAACGGCTCCCAATGACTCCCTATGGCTCCTAACAGCTCCCAAGGGCTCCCTATGACTACCAATGGCTCCCTATGACTCCCAAGGGCTCCATATGACTCCCAACGGCTCCCAATGACTCCCTACGACTCCCAATGACTCCTAACAGCTCCATACAACTCCTGACAGCTCACAGAGACTCCTAACAGCTCCCAATGACTCCCTACGGCTCCCAATGACTCCCTACGACTCCTAACAGCTCCCAATGACTCCCAAGGGCTCCCTACAACTCCCAATGACTCCTTACAGCTCCCAATGACTCCTTACAGCTCCCAATGACTCCCAACGACTCCCAAAGGCTCCCAATGACTCCCAACGGCTCCCAACGACTCCCAATGACTCCCTACGACTCTCAACAGACACCAGAGGTTAAATATCTGGAGCTCCCCATTAGTCATCAGAACTGAAGAAGCCTTTTGGATAAAAAAAAAGGTTTATCACAGAGATCTACCATGACCTGGATGACTGAGAACCTTCACAGACATGATTTTTAATAGTTTTATAATGGATTCCATTGCAGTCTGGGTGATGGTTTCAAATGGTTTCCAGTTGGCTTCCAGTCTGCTGAGGATGCTGTATATTCTTGTTTGGTTTCTATAAAGTCTTAAATAGACATTATTTCCTGTAGCGAATGTTAAAATCTATCTGTTACGGCAGATGATGTCTGCAACATAACAGCAAGCAAATCCTAAAGCGTGATGTAACGTTAACGTCTTCTCTGTTTCTGTTGAATATGTCTCTACAAGCTCAGAGTCAAAAGCCAATCACCAGGAATTCTCTGCAATCCCCGGGAATATTCAGGAATGCTGACCCTCTCCTACCTATCATGGAGACAAGAGGAGACGGAGGAGAACGTGTGAGCTTTCTTGCGATTTCATGTCTTTTATGTAGCTTTAAACTCTGCAGCTTCTGGCTTTAACAAGGTCTCATTCCCTAACAGATTTGTTGTTGAGATCTACATGATTCCTAAAAAAACATCCCGGAACACGTGTGATGTTTTGAACATGCAGAAAGTTTTAAACAATCCAGGAGAATGCTAATTTTCCTTTACATTAAGAAAGACATTTGCACCGTGAATTGTTGCATAACAATGTACCAGAATGCAGGAAACGTAGTGTTTGACGCCCCCCAATGTTGAAACTAAACCTACGCTCTTGTGGAGAATTATTATAACTTAGATGTGAAACGGCACACACTGTACTCTACCTGCTGTAACCTTTCATCCTTCAGCTCCTGCATGTTCTTGTACCAATGGCCTTTTGCCTCTGTGAACTTTGACCTTTTTTTTAGGAACTGGCTAATAACCATCAGTCACTGGGAGGATTCCCCTGCGTTGACAAGAGAGAATGTCAGTAAAGATAGTGATCTTATCTCTCTCTCTCTCTCTCTCTCTCTTTTGGTCTTTTTTTGTGAGAAGTATACCGCACCGCAAGAAACACAGAAAGTTTCAGTTACAGCCAAGTTCAACATCATATGTTTGATAAAAGAAAAGGAAATATCTATATGTATGCTCTAAGTGCACAAAACAATCATCCATTCATTAGTTTAGTTTATTTACACATTAGTCAAAAACAAAGTAAACACACACACACACACACACACACACACACACACACACGGACAGACACACAAAATAATAACCATAACAATGTTTTTTTACATCATTTATAATGTTTCTGGAGTTGGACTTTAACTTAGAAAGATGATCCTGCAAAACCTTTTTATTTTTATTTCTTCAGTCATAAACACCGTAGAGGAGACTAATTCCATCACCAGAATTGTTGTGTGCTTCCATAGTATGTTTAAAAATTAAATAAAAAGGTTACAGTTTTTTACAATCACTTTGCTACTAATTTCAGAACCTTGACGTCACTTTTTTCAATTGCTCGTATACAATACCCATAAACCTGAGATCATTTGTTCATTTAACAAAGATCAGCTGTTCAATATGACACAACTTAACATCAAAGTACTACTACTTCAAAAGGCAATTCACACATTACATTTCAAATGATTGTCTATTCATTTCATTACAATCATCTAACTATCGATACAACTACTTGAAATGATGAGTAACTGTTGCATTACTCTTAATGCATAGTAATGTGGGAAAAAGACAAACAATATTCCATGTTTAGATCATGAAAGTTTCAACATAACGAGATTCATTGTCACCAATTAGTGTGGAGCATGAACCAATTAGACGACATTATCTATGGATGTAATATTTCATCATCATTCTTTACTGTAATGTACTACTGTTTATCAGACACTGTTTCAATGGTCCCATGTACCACCACCTTTGAGACTATTTACTGTATTGACAGTACTGCACTGTATGGCTTCAGGCCCTTGAAATTACTTGTCCAATTCTGCCTATATATATATAAATATATATATATATATATATATACATATACTCGTACCACATTGGTCTGTAGTACTTTTACAGGGATATATTTATATGTAGTACCATAGTGAAACATGTATCACCTATTTTGTACTACAATATGTAATGATTGTACCAACGATGACCCAGTGAAACTATGGGTAGCTTGTGTGTGGCTGATCTAAAGTAACGTTTCAGTGGTATTTCACAATACATTCGTTTTTTTAACCAATGATTGTGCAAGTGCAAGATGTATTTAAAGATATGAATGCACAATGCAATGTTTTGAACACTGGACAGCCTGTGTTACAAGTGATGATCGTTGTGAGTTTTGTGTCTAGAGTTTTGAAAAATGACGTCACGGTTCTGAAATTAGTGCCAAAGTGATTGTAAAAAACTGTAACATTCATAGTACTAATCCCATTGATACCTGGTCCAAAGTAAACTAAGCACAGCAAAGATGTGAACATGCTGGACAACAGGCACAGTGCTGTCTTTATACACACACACGTGTGCTGCCCCCTCCTGGTCAAACTACAAACTGCACTGCCTGTTGGCTTGGATGTCTCAAAACCTTCATTAAAGAGCTCATATTATTCTCATTTTTAGGTTCATAATTGTATTTAAAGGTTATATCAGAATAGGTTAACATGGTTTAATTGAACAAAAAACACCATATAATTGTTGTACTGCACATTGCTGCAGCTCCTCTTTTCACCCTGTGTGTTGAGCTCTCTGTTTTAGCTACAGAGTGAGGCATCGCATTTTTGTTGGGAGTTGCACATGTGCAGTACCTAATAAAAGACTACTAGCCAGTCAGAAGCAGAGTATGAGGGCGTGCCCTGACAGTACCTAGGTAAGGACTACTAGCCAGTCAGAAGCAGAGTATGAGGGCGTGTCCTGACAGTACCTAGGTAAGGACTACTAGCCAGTCAGAAGCAGAGTATGAGGGCGTGTCCTGACAGTACCTAGGTAAGGACTACTAGCCAGTCAGAAGCAGTACTTTTTAGGGCACCAACCAAATTACGTCGGTAAAACCGAAGACCGATTCATGTTAAATCAATGGTGCCAAATTATTAGTACCTTAGAGCGTGTACGCAAGCGCGAGCTTCTCTGCCTTCTCTACATGTTTGACAGAGAGCGAGGCTCAGCTCTGACACACAGCTATTCCACAGTCTGGGATAAAAACAAAGCTCAATGGTGTTTTTTGCCTCCAACGTCACCTTCCAGGCAGCTAACCCTAACCTTAACCCTAAACATAACCATTGCCGCGCTGCCTGGGAGGAGACGTTGGGGGGCAAAACACACCAAAGACCGAAAACAAAGGGTGGGGGCGATCTCTAGCTCACCCAGTAGACTGTGCGCCCCATGTAGGCTGAGACCTTTGCAGTGGCCCGGGTTCGAATCCGACCTGCGTCCCTTTGCTGTGTGTCATCCCCCATCTCTATCCCACCTTTCCTGTCTAGTCTAGGCTAAAAAAAGCCTTCTCCGTTGTGGCCCCAAGACTCTGGAACAAACTTCCCATTCATATCAGGTCCTCCTCTACTGCCGAGATCTTTAAGTCTCGTCTTAAAACACTTTTTTTTTTTATAGCGCGATTAACGTTTCCTCTGAGACAGACAGGCACAACAGCGTTCTCTATGCCCTGGAAACAGACTGACAGGCTGGAGGTCGTAGGACGAGGCATCTTTATTTCTATAGCACATTTCAGCAACAAGACAACTCAAAACACTTTACATCAAACATTAACGAGCAATTAAAAACTGTCATGAAAGGAATACAGGCTAAAATAAAAATAAAACATACAAATACAATAGTTAGGCTAAGGTTACAGTGCAGCGTTAAAACATAATACTAATGATTTAATTGGTTGTGGGGACAGGTTTGGGAGGGGAGATGGAGGTAGGGCTGGGTTTTAATGTTCTAAGGAAAAACTTCTAACTAACTGATTACAAACGTTATAATCTACTACATAAACCAAGGTAAAGACAACCTGCTAATCCATGTTTTTATTAGCTTTCATTATAATAATCCTGCAGGACTACAGAGTAAGTACACATGACTTCTAACCAGACTGTGCACTATGAAGGACAGAGGAACAATATCTCTGTAATCCAGGTTATTTAGCAACACAGAATAAACAGCTGAGTAAATGTAAAATGTATATCGGTCTGATACGACAAAGCTGATCCCAACACTACACACCTCTCTGTCACCAAAGAGTTCAGATCATCTTTTTCTCACAGATCCAGTTCTTAGTTTCATAATATCTTTGTGTCCATTTTCCTTGTTGATTGCAGCATGATGCAGGGTACCAGTAATTCTCATACTGAGTCAGTCCTGCTGCCCAGAACCTGTCAGACAAATAAAATGTTCTTTTATCAAAGAGCTGAAACTCCTGATTGTTAATTTGAAATAAACCATCCATCTTCGTCCGCTTATCCGGGGTCGGGTCGCGGGGGTAGCAGCTCCAGCAGGGGACCCCAAACTTCCCTTTCCCGAGCCACATTAACCAGCTCCGACTGGGGGATCCCGAGGCGTTCCCAGGCCAGGTTGGAGATATAATCCCTCCACCTAGTCCTGGGTCTTCCCCGAGGCCTCCTCCCAGCTGGACGTCCCTCCACCTAGTCCTGGGTCTCCCCCGAGGCCTCCTCCCAGCTGGACGTGCCTGGAACACCTCCCTAGGGAGGCGCCCAGGGGGCATCCTTACCAGATGCCCGAACCACCTCAACTGGCTCCTTTCGACGCGAAGGACCAGCGGCTCTACTCCGAGCTCCTCACGGATAACTGAGCTTCTCACCCTATCTCTAAGGGAGACGCCAGCTACCCTCCTGAGGAAACCCATTTCGGCCGCTTGTACCCTGGATCTTGTTCTTTCGGTCATGACCCAGCCTTCATGACCATAGGTGAGGGTAGGAACAAAAACTGACCGGTAGATTGAGAGCTTTGCCTTCTGGCTCAGCTCTCTTTTCGTCTAACGGTGCGATAAATTGAATGTAATACCGCACCTGCTGTGCCGATTCTCCGACCAATCTCCCGCTCCATTGTCCCCTCACTCGCGAACAAGACCCCAAGGTACTTGAACTCCTTCACTTGGGGGTAAGGACTCATTCCCTACCTGGAGAAGGCACTCCATCGGTTTCCTGCTGAGAACCATGGCCTCCGATTTAGAGGTGCTGATCCTCATCCCAGCCGCTTCACACTCGGCTGCGAACCGATCCAGTGAGTGCTGAAGGTCACAGGCCGATGATGCCATCAGGACCACATCATCTGCAAAAAGCAGCGATGAGATCCCCAGCCCACCGAACTGCAACCCCTCTCCACCCCGACTACGCCTCGATATCCTGTCCATAAATACTACAAACAGGATTGGTGACAAAGCGCAGCCCTGGCGGAGGCCAACTCTCACCTGAAAGCGAGTCCGACTTACTGCCGAGAACCCGGACACAGCTCTCGCTTTGGTCGTACAGAGAGTGGATGGCCCTGAGAAGGGACCCCCTCACCCCGTACTCCCGCAGCACCTCCCACAGTATCTCCCGGGGGCACCCGGTCATACGCCTTCTCCAGATCCACAAAACACATGTAGACTGGTTGGGCATACTCCCAGGCTCCCTCAGGATCCTTGCGAGTAAAGATCTGGTCCGTTGTTCCACGACCAGGGACGGAATCCGCATTGTTCCTCTTCAACCTGAGATTCGACTATCGACCGAACCCTCCTTTCCAGCACCTTGGAGTAGACTTTACCGGGGAGGCTGAGAAGTGTGATACCCCTGTAATTGGCACACACCCTCTGGTCCCCCTTTTTTAAAGGGGAACCACCACCGGTCTGCCACTCCTTAGGCACCGTCCCCAGACTTCCACGCAATGTTGAGAGGCGTGTCAACCAAGACAACCCCTCCACACCCAGAGCTTTAAGCATTTCTGGACGGATCTCATCAATTCCTGGGGCTTTGCCACTGTGGAGTTGTTTAACTACCTCAGCAACCTCCACCAGGAAATTGATGACAATCCCCCCATCATCCTCCAGCTCTGCCTCTACCATAGAGGGCGTATTAGTCGGATTTAGGAGTTCCTCAAAGTGCTCCTTCCACCGCCCTATTACCTCCTCAGTTGAGGTCAACAGCGTCCCATCCTTACTGTACACAGCTTGGATGGTTCCCCTTCCCCCCTCCTGAGGTGGCGAACGGTTTTCAGAAGCACCTTGGTGCCGACCGAAAGTCCTTCTCCATGTCTTCTCCGAACTTCTCCCACACACGCTGCTTTGCCTCTTTCACGGCAGAGGCTGCAGCCCTCGAGCCCTTCGGTACCTTGCAGCTGCCTCCGGAGTCGTCTGGGATAACATATCCCGGAAAGACTCCTTCTTCAGTCTGACGGCTTCCCTGACCACCGGTGTCCACCATGGTGTTCGTGGGTTACCGCCCCTTGAGGCACCTAAGACCCTAAGACCACAGCTCCTCACCGCAGCTTCAGCAATGGAAACTTTGAACATTGTCCACTTGGGTTCAATGCCCCCAGCCTCCACAGGGATGCACGAAAAGCTCTGGGATGCACTGTCTCTCTCTCTTGCTGTCTATCTCTGTCTCTCTCTCTCTCTGTCTCTGTCTCTCTCTCTCTCTCTCTCTTTCTCTCTCTCTCTCTCTGTCTCTCTCTCTCTCTCTCTAATCGCTCTCTGTCTCTCTCTCTCTCTCTCAATTGGCAAAAAAAATAAACATGTTTTCATCTTCCCCTAATAAAAGAGGAAGCTTTTTGTCCTCAGTGTAGGTAGTGAAGCCTGGTATATGTTTTTCAAATGTTTGTAAATATATGGTTCTTAAGTCTTTATATTTGGGACATGTACATAAGAAATGTAATTCTGTTTGGATGTCCTGGTGGCTGTATGTACAGACACGTTCCTCTCTTGGTCTCCACAATTTTATATGTCGACCTCTTTCAATTTCCAGCTTATAGTCACTGACTCTTTATTTAAAAATTATTTTTCTTTTGGATTTTTTGTTTTCAGATATTTGGCCGATTGGATATCTCTGTTCAGGGATTGGTAACAGAAGAGTTTGTGTTGTATTTTATTTTCATTTCGCCATCGTTCTGTATATTCCTCTTTTAATTTAGTTTCAAATCTATTGATTGAAGACTGAAGATTGTTTCTGAGGCTCCGTGTACCTGTCTCTCTCTCTACCTGTCTGTCTACTACTGACTGTGGTGTTTAGCTCCGTTCCGTGTACCTGTCTCTCTCTCTACCTGTCTGTCTACTACTGACTGTGGAGTTTAGCTCCGTGTACCTGTCTCTCTCTCTCTACCTGTCTGTCTACTACTGACTGTGGTGTTTAGCTCCGTGTACCTGTCTCTCTCTCTACCTGTCTGTCTACTACCGAATGTGGTGTTTAGCTCCGTGTACCTGTCTCTCTCTCTACCTGTCTGTCCAAGTCTTCTCCTCTTTAGATTTAAAGTAACAACTGCGTCCAAATCCCGTCCATCCATCAGGACAGCTCTTCTCTTAATGTCAATCATGTTTTAAAGACAGATTTCACATCATTCAGGGTCAAAGTGATAAGACTTGGAGTTGAAACAGTTTTAATCTACGGTAACGACACAATCAACATCTATGATGTTAATGTGTATAATACAGGAGTTTACTGGTTTTAATCATTTCTCACCTTCAGTTCTGTTCTTCAGCTGGTTTACTTCATCCTGTAACTGACTGTAGTTGTTGCTCAGTTGGTCGTATCTGGTCTGCAGCAAAATTACTGAAAGATGAATATGAAATCTGTAAGTTTAAAAAAAGACCATCAACATCAAATCATTCTGCTTCAAACTAAAGACAAATATTTGGGACATAAAACCACACTCTTTGTTGTGTGCACAAAATGAGCCAAAGCTTGTATGACTTCTCATTAGTCTGACTTCCCCAAACTCAATATGTCTCTAGTACAAGTTGCTGTTTCCACTGACAGTGTTTCCTTGCTGAGTGGTGGTATAAAGGAAACATCCTGGTAGTCAAGTGTTGTGTTGATAACGTTTCAGCTGAATGTTAACACAGAATGAAGACTGGTTTCTGCCATAGACAGTTAAAGAAATGGACAATGTGACCCCGTTGATTTCTACAGAGACCAGTGAAGGACATTAGAAGCTCTTTCCCGGTGATGGCTGAGCGTTACTGAGCAGCCTCCAACTGAGCTTGAAGACGTAGATGTGACGTGAGCAACCTGTCTGAAAGTTGGAAGTCTTCTGGTAGCTGTGCCAAGAGAAATCTCAATCATTCCCAATCTAGCAGAGACGGAGAGCGTAGGTATATGTAAGGAGATAACATAGACACAGGCTTTTTTGTTATTATTAATTATTGATCACTAAAATGATAGTTAACATTAGTAATTACACTTAAACAGCTGATGGAAGTCCAAACTGCCTGAGAGCTTCTCCTGTACTATACGGTAACTCCTCTACTATGAGACAGGAAGTCTCGTGGTTATGACACAATTGTTAGCCTACTCTTACAAAAACGTCTGCTACGGAGCCATAACGTGAGCTACAAGGTAATGGAGCCTTTTATACATTGTCGTGTGTCTTTAGAAATAAACAACGGACAAACAGAGTCTTTAAATGCTTCAGATGTAAACCTATTCGCTGTCAAAGTGAAGTCAATGGGATGCTAACGGGAGGTGATGGCTTGTTAGCCTACAATCTCTCCATAGGAGGTACGCTTTGTGGATGCTCGCTTACCCCCTTGGTTTTTGCCCCCGTATTTCTTACATTGGAATTGTGTTATTAAAGGATCACTTAACAGGTGATTAATAATAATTAGGGCTGTCAAAATAACGCGTTAAAAAAATGAACGCAGATTAATCCATTCCATATTGACGTTTGCATACAGACGAAAATCTGGTGCCACTGATATGTCTGCGCTTCTCTCTGCTGCTCTGAAACAGACGTTACAGGAAACACAAACACCGCTGCATGTGACGCTAGTTAACGCTATACTCAACAGCAGCTAACGTTAGCCTACCGCTAGCTAGTAGCTGGATTAAACACGGTTAAAATGCTGACAGCTAACGCTAAACGGTGTAAAGTGTGACTGTGTTTTACTGTAGAGGATTCAACACCGGGATGTAACAATCTGCAGCTGCCGTCGGAGAAACAGAGAAACAGATATATGGCATGTCAGTAAAAGCCTGAACCTTTCCTTTAGAGCCTGAAGCTGATCTACGTACACCATGGTTTATTGGTTCAGTATTTGTGGCTCAGTAATAGTGAAGTGTATTTTATCTTACAGGATACAAATAAGAGGATGATTCCAGTCATCATCAGAAAGCAGAGCACTGCCAGACAGAGTGCTGCAGCCCAGAAAGTCTTCTTTTGGACAGCTGGAGGATGCCTCTCAGTGGCTGGTCCTGAAGTGGCAAAGTACACAGAGAGCAAGGTTCATTTCAGGGAAACAACATGAGTCTTTGTTATCAAAGTCCCTATTATCGGGGGGGCGCTGTCGAGCATGGGTAGAGAGTAGACGCAGCCCCAGGGCCCCATTAAATGTAAAAAGATTCTTAATTACTTAAAAAAAGAGAAAGTACAGATTGCAATGCTACAAGAGACCCATCTAGATGACAACATCTCAAGTTAAAAAGAGAGTAGGTGGGCCAGATTTACTATTCATCCTTCACAAGTAATAGCAGGGATGTAGCCATCCTAGTTCACAAATCTCTGCCTGAGATCTCAAAGTACATTTCCAGATAACACACAATGGCTTAAGTAACCCATTCTAACTGATTACGCTGCGTATGCCTCAACTGTGCTAACCTTCTGTGTTTATCTTGTTGTTTTTTGTTGTTGTCTTAGTTGTTTCTTAAGGGGTTGTGGGTGGGCTAAAAAGAAGGCTTTATTCTTGACTCCGTGACTGTCTTCCTATATGTTATATGAGCCCCTTGGAAATTCTATAAAGATATTATCAGTCCCTCCAGGATTTCACGGCCTTTTTTTGAGATTGTTGCGGCCCAAAATACCTGATTTTGAGGGAGCTTTTGTAAAAAATTGCGATAAAAGTTGCAAAGTCTTTTGTATTTTTGTTGAAAACTCAACCAAATGAATAAATGCAACGTCACCCCTGAATCTGGTGTCTGTTGAGTCTGCTGAAGTACAGGTGTGAAAACGCCCTTAAAGAAAATATTAAACCTCTTAGGTAAAAAGATTATTACACTAAAGTAAAACAAAAATAAACTCATCTGAAATGATGAGTTGTAATGGGCCATTGAATTGCAGAACTGACGCAATAAAAAAGCTGCCTTATAGTGACTGGCTTACCCTTGAGTTTTTGCCCCCTGTATTTCTTACATTGGAATTGTGTTAGAAAGGATCACTTAACAGGTGATTAATAATAATTAGGGCTGTCAAAATAGCGCTGCTAAAAAATGAACGATGAT
>NC_135876.1:25845406-25895406 GCF_031162955.1 Sander vitreus | reverse complement strand
AGTTGTCGGAGCACAAATAATGCAATTCGAAATTGAACTGTGAATCAAGTTCTTTGAACAATTTCTGCTAAAATACACAGACACACAACTGTTAATACACAGTTAATCCTTAGAGTGTACTTCAAATTAATGTGAAACTGTCAGTCAGTCATTGCACAGAGAACACTGCCACGGTTAGCCTTAATGATACTGTTCCTGTTCGACTGACAGTACCTAGGTAAGGACTACTAGCCAGTCAGAAGCAGAGTATGAGGGCGTGCCCTGACAGTACCTAGGTAAGGACTACTAGCCAGTCAGAAGCAGAGTATGAGGGCGTGCCCTGACAGTACCTAGGTAAGGACTACTAGCCAGTCAGAAGCAGAGTATGAGGGCGTGCCCTGACAGTACCTAGGTAAGGACTACTAGCCAGTCAGAAGCAGAGTATGAGGGCGTGCCCTGACAGTACCTAGGTAAGGACTACTAGCCAGTCAGAAGCAGAGTATGAGGGCTCCCCTGACAGTACCTAGGTAAGGACTACTAGCCAGTCAGAAGCAGAGTATGAGGGCGTGTCCCTGACAGTACCTAGGTAAGGACTACTAGCCAGTCAGGAGCAGAGTATGAGGGCGTGCCCTGACAGTACCTAGGTAAGGACTACTAGCCAGTCAGAAGCAGAGTATGAGGGCGTGTCATGCTAGCAGCTGGGCGAGCATTATAACGTGTGTTCCAAAGTGACCACATTTGTCTCTGAAGTAAAGGCTGGACTACAACAGAGCTGTTTGGAGCAGTTTGTGAACAGTGTTTTCTGTTGGAGATGGTAAGTCCCTTTGGGGGGGGACTTTGGACTTTTTCACTTTGTAAACCTATAACATGCACAAAAAAGATATATAACACAATTAAGGAAAGGTAAAAAGCCAAAAAGCTGAATATGAGCACTTTAAAGTCCTCCTCTAGATGTAAACAATGTGAAAAATACTCTGCTATGATTAATATTTAGTTTAACATGGTTTTCCCCACATAAAAAATAATCCTTTGTAAAGAAATAGCGTAAAGTAGTTCAAACAATCATTCATTTATTCATTCAACCTTTATTTATCTTCCAAAGATCATTGCAGGGCGTTTGCAATGTCATCAAGTCAAATTACAAAGACAAAAAACAGAACAACACAGGAAAGAAGCGAAGACGTCGTTAGAAAAATAGACAATAAAACTTTCTGAATTGGAAAAAATGATTTGATGAATAAATTAGGATAATACAGATGCAAAAGTAAGTACTGTAAGAGCCAATTAGTGCCCTTGGTATAAATAGGAACCAATCTTTGGTTCCTTGGGTGCAACCCGGAAGCACAAGTGTGTGTGGTCAAAGCATTTGACACACACACACACACACACACACACACACACACACACACACACACACACACACAGTGATTTGTCTGGAAACCCAACTAAGATCTCATGGAAATAAATGGAACCAAAGGTTTTAACTGTAAATATGAGATATGACTTTCATTGATCAAAAAGGTAAAAAGTGCGTCTATTACTCTCCCCGTGGAACAGTACATCGGGGGCTTAAAGCTTAGGGCTTAGCCTCTACGAGTATAATTATGTAAAGCGAGCACAACTCAAAGTTTGCAGGTTTAAAACCAGATTTCTTGTTTTTTTTTCAGGTTTCAGGTTAAGAAATAAAAAAGGGATGAGAATTAAGAAGAACTACAATGATAATACAATAGGGTCAACCTTATTGAAATAGGATTAAAAGAAAATAAAGTTAAATATTGATAAGCCTTTAATATGCTGATTGTCTGAGTGTAATTCTGTGTGTTGCAGTGAGACCTATTTTTAACAAGGATTTTTAGTTTCCCTCAGTACTCGGTATTTCAGAACAATGATTACTGCGTCTATTAAAACCATCATAAAAGATGAAGAGCACCCCAGAGTCTCCAGAGTCACCCTGCAGGGAGCAAAATGCTGCCTGCTGAGAGATATTTCAGTCATCTGCATGTATCACAGCAGCATTTACACACAGAGACACAGACACAGACACACACACACACACACACACACACACACACACACACAAGGACAGACACACAGACACACACATGCACGCACGCAGGCACGCAAGAACACACACACATGCACAGATGCACACACACACATGCAAGGACACACACACACACACACACACACATGCACGCACGCACGCAGGCACGCAAGAACACACACACATGCACAGACACACACACACATGCAAGGACACACACACACACACACACACACACACACAGACACACACACACACACACACACACACACACAGACACACACACATGCACGCACGCAGGCACGCAAGAACACACACACATGCACATGCACAGACACAGACACACACGCATGCATGCAAGGACACACGCACAGGCACACACAGACACACACGCACAGACACAGACACACACACACAGACACAGACACACAGACACAGGCTCAGACACACACGCACGTACGCACGCACACTTCAAAACAAAGCACTTCAGTTAAAGTCTGCTTCCTCACAAAGTTCCTTTCTGGGAATCAGACATTGCAGGTAGTGGATGGAAAGGTAAACACTGTCGAGGAGCTTGGGTGTGTGCGTGTGCGTGTGTGTGTGTGTGTGTGTGTGTGTGTGTGTGTAAATGCTGCTGTGATACATGCAGGTAATGTGTTTGTGTGTGGAGGAGGCAGTAACGTGGCCCACGGGGTTAAAAGTCCAAACTGTCCCGATGAAGGAAACACCAGCAACTGTTGGAGCGGTGTCAACAGCGTGATCACTTCCACGGTCAGTTTCTAAGACAACGCCATGCAGGTTTGTCTCAACACACCTTAGAATAACTTTTTCCCCTCTTGTCTACGATCATGCAGGCTACATCTACACTGCTACATTTTCATTTTTAAGCAACGTTTTGAGACAAAAACGATCTCTGTCCACACAAGAGTTTTAGCTCCAGTAGCAGAACTAATCCCATATCAACACGTCTGACGACACATGTCACATGACCATTCACACACACTGGGCATGTGCCTGCCGGTGTAAACAGGAAGTAAATGAAGCCTTCCGTGATCGCGCACCACCCCCACCCCTCCTCCACGCAGTTGCTAGTAGCCAAGGAGGACACGGAGGTTTAAGAAAACATGATGGCCTCTTCAGCAGAGGTCGTTATCTTCACTCAAGTTATTGTGCGCGAAAGTCGCCGGACGACACTATTTCCTGAACATAGTCATACTGAGAAATACAGAGAGAGTCGTGTGGAGCTGATAGTCTTAGTTAGCTTTGTAGCAACTCATTTGGCGACGGCTCGAATGTAACGGACGTTCATTGATACAAAATAGTTAGGCACTAAAGCTTTAAAGGTGCAGTAGGTAGGCCTAAGACTTATAAAACTACTTTCTGTCATATTTGCTGAATCTGACCCTATGTTCCAGTAGAACTACATGAAGCAGGTAACCTGGCTCCACCTACAGCCTGTAGTGAGATATGCAAAAATCCACAGCTCCCTGTTCAGATGCACCAATCAGGGCCAGGGAGGGTGTCTAACTGCGTGTCAATCACTGCTCATGCACACGCATTCACTCTCCCTTGTGGGGGGGAGGGGCTTAGGAGACCGTTTTGGGCTTTAGCGTAAAGTGGGGAGGGACTGAGAAGTTGTCGAGGTCCACATCTTTTGGCTAAGTCCTGGATCTTCGCAATCCTACCTACGGCACCTTTAAGATCCAGACGTCCAATGACTAGAGTTAAAAACCACCAAGGTTGTAACAATGTGGCTTCAACTGGATAAAAACTGCTTGCACAAAAGGGGGTATGACAGCAACGCCAGGCATTTCTCTGGGTTTGAATCGTACAGTAAGTCCACAGCGCCATGATTAGCGTTGCTATTCCTCTGTCCTGACTGACAGGTCCTAAAGCATCCCCTGCTTTATCGTCTGTTTTAAAATAAATGGGACCATCATTTATTAAATGTTTCATGCTTTTTGCATTCAGCGCGGTCAGCTTGCTCCCCTGTAGCCATTCATTGCAACGTAGTCTACGTGACCGCACTGTTAAAAAAATCTTGGAGGTGCGCGGCTCGGCGATCAGACCCTCCGCGTGTTTGCGTCATATCGCCGTCCGCCCTGCGCCGACCGCGCTGAACGCAATAAGCATGAAAGATCATTAACAGTGCGTCACTCCCAAAACTACCTCTACGTGTTTGAGACCCAAACTGCACACTGTTAAAAAATTTAAAAAAAAAAAATAGCCTGAAGCTGCTTGCAAATAATTGGTCTGCAGCACAGTATCGAGAGATTCTCCTCCCCAGAGTCCGACTCTAAAGACTGTTGGATCCGAGTCGATACTTTCCGGCGCTCTTCAAAGACGCAACAAGCTCTTTATTCAGCGGATGTGGCTGCCATTCGACACACGGGTTGATGTGAAAGTTATATTGTCAGCCAACCAATCTGAAAACAAACGCCTTCTCCGCTTAACAATCATGTAAACAAACGTAACAAGGTTATCTCCCGTTTCATCGCTGTGTTCTTGCAGTCCTTTCAAGTACACGTATTAGTAACTGTTTTCATAAAAGCCGTTTCTCAGCTTCTCCGTCAGTGTTTTTCCGTCATTGCTCAGTGGTCCGTCTCCTCCATCACCTCCATCACCACGGTTCTGGGTCCCGTTAGGATCAGGTGGCTGACAGCCCGGTAGTCCAGATCGAGAACATTTAGACCATTGACCGAAACCACAAACTGACACACCTGCAGGTATAAGAAAGATTTAAGATTCAAGAGGATTATTGTCCTATGCACCGAACAGACAACTTACACCATGCAATGAAAAGCCTGCTCTGCCAGTCTTCCTTTACACAAGGAATAAAAAAGGAGAATAATACAATAAAGCTAAAGGGTCCTGACCAGGCGTCAGTATGTGACAAATTGGGGCTTTAAATGACTCATAAAAAAGCTCAAAATGCTTTGACATGACATGCGAAATGTCCTTAAAGGTGGCGTGCTATTTATAGACCTCCCCATGAGCTCTTGTGATGTAATGATGTCCAATTTATTTCAATTGCACTTTCTACTCACAGATCAATCAGAAAACTCTGCTAAATGAATGAATGAACAAATAATAACAATCTGCAGTTCCTAATCTGGCCACTAGATGTCATATCCCCACAAACTATTTAAATGAATGGGGAAAAACCCAACATCTCCCATGATGCCCACCTTCATCCCAGCAGCGGCAGCTGGGCCGCAGGGCTCCACAGCCTGGATGTGACACGGCCGGTTCCCTCGCACCACAAACCCCCAACCTACAGCATCGCCCACAATCTGGAGACACACAGAGAGACATTCATCTGCAGCAGAAAAGTTAAAAAAAAGCAACTGATGTGTGACTTCCACGTAGGGCTGCAACTAGTCTCGCATTACCAGACCTTCTGGGGGAGGGTCTGGGTAGTCCACACAGCATTTCTGGTTTATTGGCATTTCTTTAAACCAATCACAATCGTCTTGGGCGGCGCTAAGCTGTCCGGGACGTCCTCGGGTCGGGTTTGACCCATTTTCAAAAAGTTTCTATATCAGAAATTTGGGTTTCATTGAATTTGGGTGTTTTATTAAATTTTATAGCATGTATATGTAATGTATATTATAATAGAACGTTAGAAAACGTAGGAACAAATCGTAAAAAAAACGTGAAAAGTGACAAAAAACATCGTGAAAAGTGACAAAAACGTCAAAAAAAGTGACAAAAACATCAGGATCATTTTCAAATAAGTCAGGAAAAGTGCCAAAAACATGGGAAAAGCTTAACATTAACAAAACGTCAAAAAAGTGCAGAAAAATATTGACAGAATCTCCGAAAAAAAGCGACAAAATTGTCGAAAAAGACGACCAAAACGTATTTTTTTTTACGTTTTGACCCAGAAAAACAAAAAGTTGCATCATGGTCGACGTCTATTATCAGAATAGTTGGCGATCACTTTTTGTCTATCATCTTATCGATTAGTCGACTAGTCGTAGCAGCTCCACTTCCAGATTTCATGTGGCTGCTGCAGACAACTGCGTTGTTCTCGTGAATCAGAATCAGTTCTATTGGCCAAGTATACTTACATACACAAGGAATTTGACTTCGGTAGGTGTTAACTCTCTTTACATTCAACAAATAGACATGTAGTAGTGAGTAATATAGACACATACTGTACAATAGAGACGATAATATACATATAGGCACATATCGACATAATATACAAAAATACAAATATACAAATAAGACACAATATCAAGACAAGTACACATGGAGTGGGATGTAACTAGAGATGTTCCAATACCGATACCAGTATCGGTATTGGCTCCGATACTGCCTAAAACGTTGGTATTGGTATTGGGAAGTACTGGAGTTTATGCACCAATCCGATACCACGTAATAAAGCCCTAAAGAAAATCTACGTTAAAGTTTATTTATGTTCTTTTTCCGTTATAACGGACTGTCAAACTGCAGAATAACAGAACGTTCTGGGGCGTTCATTGTTCATGTTTCACAAAGAGTTTAACCTGAGCCAGACTGACAACAAAGATAGAAATCATATCACATCCATACAGAGATAGTAGTATACAGCTGTTATACATCATATCATCCATACAGGGATAGTAGTATACAGCTGTTATACATCATATCATCCATACAGGGATAGTAGTATACAGCTGTTATACATCATATCATCCATACAGGGATAGTAGTATACAGCTGTTATACATCATATCATCCCTACAGGGATAGTAGTATACAGCTGTTATACATCATATCATCCCTACAGGGATAGTAGTATACAGCTGTTATACATCATATCATCCATACAGAGATAGTAGTATACAGCTGTTATACATCATATCATCCATACAGGGATAGTAGTATACAGCTGTTATACATCATATCATCCCTACAGGGATAGTAGTATACAGCTGTTATACATCATATCATCCATACAGGGATAGTAGTTGTCACACTGGTATCGGGCCGATACGCAAGTTCAGGTATCAGAATCAGTATCGGGAAGCAAAAAATGGTATCGGGAAGCAAAAAATGGTATCGGACCATCTCTAGATGTAACTGTGCAAGAAGTAATAGTGCAAAGTAGTGTGCAAGATGCATATTGGTAGCCTGGGAAACCCCCAACGAACTTCCGGGCAAATTTGAGATCTGCTCTGCAAGTAAGTCTGGCCAAGAGCCCATTCAAGCCCATTTCCGATTTCTCCAAATCGAGGCACCAATCACAACCGTCGAGGCGGGCTTCACACGATGACGATGGCGCAGCGACGGCAAGCAGCTTCTTGTTTACATTCAACATGACGGCCACCGAAGCGCAGCAACCCGTTGATGCCGCTGTCGCTGCTACGTCACCCGGATCGTTGGTTTGATTGGTTGTAGGTCTATCCAATTGCGCCCAGAGGCATTTGAGCTGCGTCCGTTGGAAATGGGCTGTGAATGAATCTTCAACCAGGCTAGCATATTGGGGCATTTACAATCTCGCAAACCCTTCTCAGTTTAATGAAAAAAGGCCTTTCCCACTCTCTTAACTATCTTAAAAGGATACATTACCAACGTACTGTAAATGTTTTCTTGATGTAGGGTCCTCCGGGTCTTTGCAGCTCTTCTGTGCTCACTGGTCTCTTCAGGACTAAACACCAAAACAAAAGGAAAACATTTTTTTTCCGTGTTTTATTTCATCACCACTGAAAACTGTGTGTTGCAAATATGATGATTGAGATATTAACTGCTTTCAGCTAGAGATGTCCGATGCTCCCTAAAATGCAGGTATCGGTATCAGCGAGTACTTGAGTTTACGTACCGATCCGATGTAATGTCTACCATGTCTGTACCATGTCTGTACCCCAATTACCATGTAATGTAGCCCCGAAGACAAGTTACTTTAAAGTTGTTCTTTTTTACGTTATGACTCGGTGTCAAACTGGATAAAAAAAGACATTCAAAAGTTACATTCCAGCGCTGGATAGCGTTGTCGAATACCGCGATAACAATAATACTTGTTGCAAAGAAACTTTTATTGAAGTTTCCTCAGTTCTGCGTTTCTGCTGCTTTCAGTATTTGGTGAACTAACCTGATTTGGGGCTGTAGAGCGTGGGGGATGAGGGCGAGTTGTTGAGTCTCCTGCTGTATCTGCTGCCGTCACTGCAGCTCCGCAGCCGGGCTCCTCCGCCACCTCCGCCTCCTGCAACCGCCTTCACCTCCTTAGATGGAGCCACTGGTGGAGAGAGAGAGAGAGAGAGAGAGAGAGAGAGAGAGAGATTGTGATCAGACGGAGAGCTCCGTGACTTCTAGTTAGAGATGGTCTGATACCATTGTTTGCTTCCCGATACCGATTCCGATACCTGAACTTGCGTATCGGCCGATACAGAGTACCGATCTGATACCAGTGTGTTAAAAAATACATATATTTTATTATGTTTTAACAGCAGTGTACTAATGCTGCGTTCCTGGCACAAGTTTTAGCCCGTAAGTTACGACTTCAAGTCACGACTCACGACATGGGGAGCGTTCCAGGGTTCAGGTTAGGCTACCTAACGTTAACGTTAGCTAGTGGCTACCTAACGCTGACGTTAGCTAGCGCTAGCTGATACTAGCGATTTCTAGTCTGCGACATATTTTGGGGCTTCATTTAATAAACATAACCTGCAGTAGTACACAATCGTATGTGTGTTGTTTTGATTACAATGTGCAGAATTACTTTACGTTGCTTATTTATGTCTATTTATTTCTATTTCTCACCGTTAATCACCGGCGTCTGTACAGCATCAACAGGGGGCGCCATTGTTGTTTATGTGTGTGTGATGTCAAAAACTGTAACTGGGAGCACAACGATCTGGTACCAGTTCATGGGGAGTAAGTTACGGGGTTGACTGCTGTTCCAGGGCGCTTTCACCGCTAGAAGGTCGTGAAAACACAAGTTACAGGTTGCCTGGAACGCAGCATAACATCTCTGTATGGATGTGATATGATTTCTTGTTCGGCCTGGCTCACACAGGGTGTGATTTGCCCCGGGGGGGATACGTAGGATTTCCCCCATTCTGCTCTACATATCCTTGCCTCTGCTGAATTATTTTTATCCCCGGTGGGGACTTAATGTATCTAACCCCCCCCAAAGTTATCAATGCTACTTCACCAATAGACCATTGTATACCTAGAATAGTACGTTAAGTATGTTAATTTCCCCGCCAAAATAGAAAATTAACACTTTTGTGACGGTTTTTATTCCGGTGATTTTTACCCCTTTTCTGTCTTTTTTGTCCCTTTTTTTGACACTTTTTTCAATGTTTTTGTCGCTTTTTTTACTCTTTTCCACTACCACCACGGACACCAACTTATTACCACTAGTGTTACACTTATTTTTTGGAATTCATGGTCAATGAACCTCGTTGGAAGTCAAAAAAAGCTGAAATGATGAATTATTTTGACTGATATTAGAGGAATGTATGTTGATGGATAATCAAAGACTCGTGTATGTCTAAGTTGAGTCAGAATACTGTTTAGAAACCGTTTCATTTTTATTCAAATGCTATCAAATTTAAGAAAACAACTCAAAATTCAACGAAGGGTAGTGATCATTTACTGTACTTGCGAACCTGGAACCATCCATGTTATTTTCTCGGTAATTTGGTTGGAAATATAAATATAGACATTTTGATAACGGGTCCAATTTGACCCCGAGGACAACAGGAGGAAACTATGTAAAGTGCTGTAACGTGACCACAGAGCGCCATAGAACAATAAGATCCGAGCAGCAGTTGATGGTTGTATTTAGCAGCTACAGAGCTCCGGGACGCTTGCTACCGGCGGCAGTTGTTTAGCCGCCAACAGGTGACTGTGAAGGTGCCTTTCAGGGGCCGTGGATGGCAGTGGAGTTTAGACAGAAAAAGTGAGCGTCATGCAGCGATAACAGTTAAGTTTAGGCACCAAAACAACTACCGTATTTTCCATCAGTCAAAAAATGCGTCATGAAGAGGAAAAAAAAAACATATATAAGTCGCACTGGACTATAAGTCGCATTTATTTAGAAATTTATTTCACAAAATCCAAGACCAAGAACAGACATTTAATCTGGAAAGGCAAGTTATTAAACTACACAACAGCAGCCAGAACAAGGGGCTGAATACGGTAGGTGTCACTATGTTAACGTAACACATTAACAGTTATTAAACTACCCAACAGCCCCCAGAACAAGGGGCTGAATACGGTAGGTGTCCGCTACGTTAACGTAACACATTAACAGTTATTAAACTACCCAACAGCCCTCAGAACAAGGGGCTGAATACGGTAGGTGTCCGTTATGTTAACGTAACACATTAACAGTTATTAAACTACCCAACAGCAGCCAGAACAAGGGGCTGAATACGGTAGGTGTCCTCTACGTTAACGTAACACATTAACAGTTATTAAACTACCCAACAGCCCCCAGAACAAGGGGCTGAATACGGTAGGTGTCCTCTACGTTAACGTAACACATTAACAGTTATTAAACTACCCAACAGCCCCCAGAACAAGGGGCTGAATACGGTAGGTGTCGCTATGTTAAAGTAACGTAACAGCACTGTTGACGAGCCTCTCCCAGCAGCACGTTGTTCAAGCACCCAGCTGTGGACTCCTTCCTCCAGCTCTGGCCATCTGGATTTCAGCGCGACTAGCTTTCTTTGTTTTCTTCATTGCAGTAAGACTAACCTTTTCTCCAGTCCCTCGCAAGTTTCTCTCTCACTCCAAACTCTCCTTCTGCTGCTCGATTACCGTTTTCGGCTGCGTGTTTTACTACCTGCAGTTTCTTTTCTTTCTCAGTTGTCTTTAGGAGCAGCATATAGTCGTCACAAGCCTAGAGCGCCTCTCGCGGCTATAGACGGTAATGTTTTCAGCATGAAATAACATTTAAAACATGTTACATTATATATATTTTGATATATAAGTCGCACCTGACTATAAGTCGCAGGACCAGCCAAAGCATGAAAAAAAGTGAGACTTATAGTCCGGAAAATACGGTAGTTAAATTTAGGGAAAAGATCGGGGTTTTGGTTTAAAACACTCCCGAGGAATGAACGAGCGTTTCCAGGGTGAACATATTTTGTTTTCACCTGGCAGTGACCTCCGGTCTCCGGCTTGAAAGCGCTGTGTTTTATGTTGATTATTTCTCGTTGGATATTGAAGTTGATAAATACGTTTTTTTGGCATGGCTGGCCGAGTGGCTCTATATATCCATGGTGGTATTAAAAGATGATTTAATTAATGCATGTTTTGTTTTGTTGTGCATGATCAAAAAACCCCCCCCCCCCCCCCTGTTTGTTTCACAAATCGCACCCTGGTTTTACAACCCTACTACTGATAATCAAACATGAAACTGACCCCGTATTGTGTTTAACTTTCTCAATTCATTGTCCAACAATTGTGTTTCTGTTCAAACATGCCTTGATAACAGCCAACGCTTCCTTAAATAGCAGAGATAAGAAAGACAAACAGGTCACAGTGTTAACGGGGGGGACTGACCCATGCTCCAGATGCATGGACCAAATGCCCCCCAACTTCCCCTCTGATCCGTCTAAAAGCCCTTCTGATGATCAGATAACTGCTCTGGTTTGAACATCGCCTGAAAATGAAAAAGAAATGTTGTGCTTTACTGTGTTTTGTTGGTTTCTTTGTGCGTTTATTTTTGCTGTGGTTTAGGGAAAGTGTGTGTCTGTTTGGTTGGCTTTGACAACTTTGGTTGACACCGTCCTCCCCTAAATATTATGAGAGCAAAGCAGGAAGTAAGGGGAGGAAGTATAAGAGCGAGAAATATCCTGGTAAGGAGGAAGGTTGGGGGGGCTGGATGGGTCAAAGAAACACAGGACTGTCACCCAGGAGACCGGGATTCATATCCTGTTTGAAAAGAAAAGGAAACAGAGTTATTTTTAACTTTACGGAACAAACGGAGCTGCGTCACGTTCTGGGTCACTGCGGAGAATTTTGTGTGTAAAAACTAGGGCTGTCAAAATAACAAATAATCGATTGACAGCCCTATAAAAACATGATTTCTGCGGGTCATCCATACCTTTAATTTGCAATGACACTCCTTTGTACCTTGAGCCCGGTGTTAATTGCGTTTTTCTTGATATAAAGAGAGATTCAGTGATGGTGTTAAACATGTTGAGGATTTTACCGGATGTGAACCCAAACCACCATCTTTTTATCAACTTAACGTAGTAGTTTTGGTGCCTAAACCTAACCAAACTGGGACCGTTTCACAACGTCGACGACGTGTTTAAAACTGCGACCGTTACCTTCTCTGGTTTAGATATGAGGACGGAAAATACTAAGTCTTAACCCTCAAACAGACCTTTAAAGGGTCCAGCATTTTGGCCCCACAACGCTGTCCGGACCCCACAAGTATACTGTATTCCCGTTTTTTTGAACCCCACGAATGTAGTTAAACAAGAACACACACACACACACACACACACACACACACACACACACACACGGCACTAATTTATCCACTACTTCCTTTTGTAGCCATGGTTTACTGTAACCAGCGTAAACACGACAAATGATTTCTTGAGAAATGTGTCCAGTATGAGGAAGTTAAAATGATCCAGTCAGCTCGGAAGTCAACATGCCCGTTCACTGTAAACTTCTACTGAAAGGTTTCCCCATAACACCTGATTCATTTCTCTATTAAACAGACAAAGTTATATTTAGTATGTACACACCACTCAGCTTACACAATCTTTCAGTTTTTTTGTAAAAAAACAATAATTTGTCTTTTTGGTTGTCATGTTTTCTTTGACGTTTGCAGAATTTTAAAAAGTGTTTAGAGACATTTAGAGACAAAAGACATTTAGAGTTGACTTTGCTCAGTAATATCTGGCTGTTAGTATGTGGTTTGTTCTCTCATTTACTAACACACACACATCACTTGAGTCTAGGGTGACCAGACAGTCCCGAAATCCAAGCAGTTGTCCCGAATCCTGCCCTAATTGTCCCGAAAATTAGAGCAAAGTCTCAAGAGCAGACTCTCGAGTAGTTGTAGTGTGATAGAACATTAAAAACTGTTCATGGTGATTGAGTCCATGCCCACAGCCAGCTCACGTCGGCTGCTCATTGGCTGCAACAGTACGTAGGCCCTACGTAGGCGGCTAGGCGCGACTTTAGATAACACGCATTGCTATTTTTCGTACATTCATTGTTGAAAAGGAGGCTCAGGCTGGTGTCCCGGGACCCGATGAACACGTAGCTAAAAAGCAAAAATGTCTCTGCAGGTACCGGGAGGACTATAGTGAAATACCCCTGGATTACTGCAGTTTTACGTGATGCAAACAAAGCGTTTTGCAATGTATGTAGGAAGGAGTTTGGTATTTCACACAACGTATAACTTAGAGCACAACTGTACAGACCAACACTTTGGTCTCATCCTTCAATTCATGTGAAGTGCAGGCAGCCACGAGAAGGAGTGATTGGATGTTGCTGATGTTAAAGGGCAGTCATTGTGTTTGTTAGATTTTTTTATTTGTATTTTCGGGGTTTACATGACAGACAGTTGAATTCCAAAATAGAAATAGTAAATGATTTTGGTGCGGAGTTTTGAAATTCATGTTAATTCATGCCAAAAAACTTCCATCCATCTTCATCCGCTTATCCGGGGTCGGGTCGCGGGGGTAGCAGCTCCAGCAGGGGACCCCAAACTTCCCTTTCCCGGGCCACATTAACCAGCTCCGACTGGGGGATCCCGAGGCGTTCCCAGGCCAGGTTAGAGATATAATCCCTCCACCTAGTCCTGGGTCTCCCCCGAGGCCTCCTCCCAGCTGGACGTGCCTGGAACACCTCCCTAGGGAGGCGCCCAGGGGGCATCCTTACCAGATGCCCGAACCACCTCAACTGGCTCCTTTCGACGCAAAGGAGCAGCGGCTCTACTCCGAGCTCCTCACGGATAACTGAGCTTCTCACCCTATCTCTAAGGGAGACGCCAGCTACCCTCCTGAGGAAACCCATTTCGGCCGCTTGTACCCTGGATCTTGTTCTTTCGGTCATGACCCAGCCTTCATGACCATAGGTGAGGGTAGGAACAAAAAACTGACCGGTAGATTGAGAGCTTTGCCTTCTGGCTCAGCTCTCTTTTTCAGTCTAACGGTGCGATAAATTGAATGTAATACCGCACCTGCTGTGCCGATTCTCCGACCAATCTCCCGCTCCATTGTCCCCTCACTCGCGAACAAGACCCCAAGGTACTTGAACTCCTTCACTTGGGGTAAGGACTCATTCTCTACCTGGAGAAGGCACTCCATCGGTTTCCTGCTGAGAACCATGGCCTCTGATTTAGAGGGCTGATCCTCATCCCAGCCGCTTCACACTCGGCTGCGAACCGATCCAGTGAGTGCTGAAGGTCACAGGCCGATGATGCCATCAGGACCACATCATCTGCAAAAAGCAGCGATGAGATCCCCAGCCCACCGAACTGCAACCCCTCTCCACCCCGACTACGCCTCGATATCCTGTCCATAAATACTACAAACAGGATTGGTGACAAAGTGCAACCCTGGCGGAGGCCAACTCTCACCTGAAACGAGTCCGACTTACTGCCGAGAACCCGGACACAGCTCTCGCTTTGGTCGTACAGAGATTGGATGGCCCTGAGAAGGGACCCCCTCACCCCATACTCCCGCAGCACCTCCCACAGTATCTCCCGGGGCACCCGGTCATATGCCTTCTCCAGATCCACAAAGCACATGTAGACCGGTTGGGCATACTCCCAGGCTCCCTCCAGGATCCTTGCGAGAGTAAAGATCTGGTCCGTTGTTCCACGACCAGGACGGAATCCGCATTGTTCCTCTTCAACCTGAGATTCGACTATTGACCGAACCCTCCTTTCCAGCACCTTGGAGTAGACTTTACCGGGAGGCTGAGAAGTGTGATACCCCTGTAATTGGCACACACCCTCTGGTCCCCCCCTTTTTTAAAAAGGGGAACCACCACCCCGGTCTGCCACTCCTTAGGCACCGTCCCAGACTTCCACGCAATGTTGAAGAGGCGTGTCAACCAAGACAACCCCTCCACACCCAGAGCTTTAAGCATTTCTGGACGGATCTCATCAATTCCTGGGGCTTTGCCACTGTGGAGTTGTTTAACTACCTCAGCAACCTCCACCAGGGAAATTGATGCCAATCCCCCTTATCCTCCAGCTCTGCCTCTACCATAGAGGGCGTATTAGTCGGATTTAGGAGTTCCTCAAAGTGCTCCTTCCACCGCCCTATTACCTCCTCAGTTGAGGTCAACAGCGTCCCATCCTTACTGTACACAGCTTGGATGGTTCCCCGCTTTCCCCTCCTGAGGTGGCGAACGGTTTTCCAGAAGTACCTTGGTGCCGACCGAAAGTCCTTCTCCATGTCTTCTCCGAACTTCTCCCACACACGCTGCTTTGCCTCTTTCACGGCAGAGGCTGCAGCCCTTCGAGCCCCTTCGGTACCTTGCAACTGCCTCCGGAGTCATCTGGGATAACATATCCCGGAAAGACTCCTTCTTCAGTCGGACGGCTTCCCTGACCACCGGTGTCCACCACGGTGTTCGTGGGTTACCGCCCCTTGAGGCACCCAAGACCCTAAGACCACAGCTCCTCACCGCAGCTTCAGCAATGGAAACTTTGAACATTGTCCACTCGGGTTCAATGCCCCCAGCCTCCACAGGGATGCAAGAAAAGCTCCGCCGGAGGTGTGAGTTGAAAGTCTGTCGGACAGGGGCCTCCTCCAGACGTTCCCAATTTACCCGCACTACCCGTTTGGGCTTACCAGGTCTGTCCAGAGTCTTCCCCCACCCCCTGACCCAACTCACCACCAGATGGTGATCGGTTGACAGCTCCGCCCCTCTCTTCACCCGAGTGTCCAAAAACATATGGCCTCAGATCAGATGAAACGATTATAAAATCGATCATTGACCTTTGGCCTAGGGTGCTCTGGTACCAAGTACACTTATGAGCATCCCTATGTTCGAACATGGTGTTCGTTATAGACAATCCATGACTAGCACAGAAGTCCAACAACAAACAACCACTCTGGTTTAGATCAGGGAGGCCGTTCCTCCCAATCACGCCTCTCCATGTGTCTCCATCATTACCCACGTGCGCGTTGAAGTCCCCCCAGCAGAACTATGGAGTCCCCGACTGGAGCCCCATGCAGGACTCCACTCAAGGTCTCCAAGAAGGCCGAATACTCTGAACTCTTGTTTGGTGCATATGCACAAACAACAGTCAGAGTTTTCCCCCCACAACCCGCAGGCGTAGGGGAGGCGACCCTCTCGTCCACCGGGTTAAACTCCAACGTAGCGGCGCTCAGCCGGGGGCTTGTGAGTATCCCCACACCCGCCCGGCGCCTCACACCCTGGGCAACTCCGGAGAAGAAAAGAGTCCAACCCCTATCCAGGAGTATGGTTCCAGAACCAAGACTGTGCGTAGAGGTAAGCCCCACCAGATCTAACCGGTAGCGCTCCACCTCCCGCACAAGTTCCGGCTCCTTCCCCCACAGAGGTGACATTCCACGTCCCCCAGAGCCAGCCTCTGCTGCCCGGGTCTGGTCCGTCGAGGCCCCTGACCTTCACTGCCACCCATGTGGCAGCGCACCCGACCCCAGCGGTTCCTCCCACAGGTGGTGGGCCCATGGGATGGAGGGATGCCCGCCACGTAGCTTTTTCGGGCTGTGCCCGACCGGGCTCCGTGGCAAACCCGGCCACCAGACGCTCGCTGACGAGCCCTCCATCTGGGCCTGGCTCCAGACGGGGCCCCGGGCTTCCTCCGGGCAGGGTCACTTCATCCCTTCCTCGATTTTTCATAGGATTTTTGAACCATTCTTTGTCTGGCCCCTCACCTGAGACCACTTTGCCTTGGGAGACCCTACCAGGAGCACAAAGCTCCAGACAACACAGCCCTCAGGTTCATAGGGACACACAAACCTCTCCACCACGATAAGGTGATGGTTCCCGGAGAAGGCCAAAAAACTTAAAAAAAAAAAAAGATTCTGACAGACCGCCGGAAAAAGTGTCAAAAACCACCAAAAAAATGCCCAAAATGCTAAAACCGTTGAACGAAACGTCAAAAACGTTGAAAAAACGTCGGACAAAATGCCCAAAACTTTGAAAAAGGCAACAATAACAGGCGGAAAAGGGCGCCTGGGTAGCTCACCTGGTACAGCGGGCGCCCATGTGCAGAGGCTCAGTCCTCCACGCAGCGGCTCAGGGTTCGAGTCCGACCTGTGTCCATTTGCTGCATGTCTTCCCCCTCTCTCTCCCTTTTCCTGTCTACAGCTGTCCTGTCTATTAAAGGCTAAAATGCCCAAAAACATTATCTAAAAAAAACAAACAACAAAACTGTTGAAAGAAATGCCAGAAAAGTTTGAAAAACAACTAAAACGTCTGACAAACCGCCAGAAAAAGTGTCAAAAACGACAAAAAAGCGCTAAAACCGTTGAAAGAAACGTCAAAAACTTTGAAAAAAGGCATAAAAACGCCCCCCAAAAAGCGACAAAATGTCGAAAAAGCGTTAAAACCATAAGCGGAGTTTGACATTTGAGCCGGGGGCAAAAGAAAATAAAAAATAAACTCATTGCAGCAGCTGAGACCTGGCCTACTACCACTTGGGGAACACAGCACGAGCACATATGGACAAAACAAACTAAATAAACGTTTATTTTTAAAGAAGATTTTACATTACATTGTAACGGCTGTCTGGGAACGCACTGGACAGACGGTGGCGGGACGCCCCGACACTGAAATATTCAATATTCAACTATAATGTAACAGTGAACAATCAGTGTTGGACCTCCAGTCTGTTGAGACGCCTCTCCAAACGCAGCAACCAAGCACAGTCACGCCATAAAACGTTAAGACACGTTGAGAAAAAAGATCTGTATTTTGCCGTAATCCGATGACACGGGAAAAAAGTAATCCACAGCGATCAGGAGATCTACTTCGCCGTTTAAACAATGTGGAATAAAACCTATAAAAGTCCAAATCTACACAAAACACGCAATCAATTAGTAAGCTGACAGCAAATGTCTATACATGGCATTTAGGAAACCTTTATTGCAACGTTGGCACGGTAAGATGTCCAGACTAGTGCAACAGTCATTTTCGTTTTTTTACGTCCTGCATATGCGTCGACAATGGTCTCAGGTGAGAGCCAGAGCCCTGAAAAAATAGTTTTTTACTAAAGCAGGAGGCCTATATGTAATCAGATGTATTACCTACCACCATTTAGTTGTTTTGTGTTATTTAAAAATATTTATAAAATATCTGGTCATGCCATGAAACAATGCAATTACCCGCTTCAGGCCCCTGCCCCCGCAATCGCCGCGTATGGTTAAAAACGTCGAAAGAAACGTCACAAAAAACAACAACAAAAACGTCGGACAAAACGCCAAAACATTGAAAAAAAGCAACAACAAAAACGTAGAAACGCCAAAGAAGAAGTGAAAGAAAGAAGAGCCACGACCGTCAGAAAAAGCTCCGAAAACGGCTGAAATCTTAGGGCCGGCTCTGAAGAGTCCCTTTGTTTCTGAATATTGTTTGTCGCTATGGTAGGTGTTTGGTGTTTTCAGCCCCCAACGTCGCCTCCCAGGCAGCGCGGCAATGGTTATGTTTAGGGTTAAAGGTGGGGGCTAGCTGCCTGGAAGGCGGCGTTGGGGGCGGCTTAAAACACCATTGAGTGCTATGATATAACTGATGGCACACGTTCATACGCCTGGATGCTTCTAGTGATCATCGCAAAGAAATCCAACTGAAGTTAGCAGAAACAATAATATAATAAACGCATCCTTTTTTTTTACCCATTTTCAAAGTTTCTACATCAGAAAATTTGAGTTTCTTCCAAGCAAATTGCCCAAAAATAACAATCAACATTTCAGCTTTTTATTTTTTACTCAAAAATGAGGTATAATTTCATATAAATGAGGTTTATTGACCATAAATTTAAAATAAAAGTGTACAACTAATGGGAATAAGTTGATGTTAGTGGTATATCCAGAGGTAGTGAAACATTTACATATTTATTTATTTATTCTGAGCTTTCTGAACACACACACACACACTTTTTTTACGTTTTTGACGACATTTTTGTCACTCTTTTCAATGTTGTCAAAGTAGTGAACTGATCATTTGTTTAACTTGTGAAGAGCGTTGTAGGGAACCATCCAAGTTTTTTTTACAATTTGGTGAAAGGAAAACCCAAATTTGTGATATAGAAACTTTTTGAAAATGGGTCCAATTTGAGCCGAAGACAACAGAAGGATTAAAAGCAGATTATTAGCAGATAGGTTTTAGTTCTTACCTGCTGTACGGGGTCCCATCTCTCAGTCGATTATTATCCAATCACTCGGAGAAGAACGTAGCCGAGGATGAATCCACAGAAGGAAGACTTTTAACGGCTTAATAAACAAACAAAAAAGACAGTCAGTCAGTCAGTAACAGTCAGTAACAGTTAGACAGTCAGTAACAGTCAGTAACAGTTAGACAGTCAGTAACAGTCAGTAACAGTTCTCTGGCTTTAAATGAGTCTCTGCTACCAAAATGTTTTCTTAAATCATCTGGTCGGGTAAATATGTCTCTGTGTGCTAACAGATCTGAAAGCAAAGGTAGTCATCTGGTCAGAGAAGTGTGTGTGTGTGTGTGTGTGTGTGTGTGTGTGTGTATGTGTGTGTGTGTGTGTGTGTGTGTGTGTGTGTGTGAGCTAAATATTAAACCCCTGAACACACAAACTGACCTTCGGCAGGAGGGAGGAGGAGACACATTTCAAGCAAAATTTTCCCTCTCTGTAATAGCAAAGTCATGTTAACAATACACAATATTACGTACGGCTTACATTTTAAAATTTTTTTTTCAAAGCTCAAGTCCTGTGTTCATTTATCTATTAAAAAAAATCAAAAAAAAAAAAAATAAGAGTCTTTTGAAAAGGAGGACCGGATTTGGCTTCCATGGTCGACCCTGGAGATGCTGCATGGGAAGTTTTCTTAAACTTATAAAAATAGTAACTCAACTAATAACTAATAAGCAATGTTTAATGAGACTTTAAGCTTTATGACAGAGACTTCTTTACTGCGCAGAGGAGCCAAACGCTCCGTTAAAGCGCCTCCAATTCATTACACACACACACACACAGCAAAAAATTATTAAAAAAAACTATTTCATCCTGTGGATAAAATGGGAAACACCGATTTGGGATAGAGCGGAAGTAACAAAAGATATAACTTGTAATATACTACATGTATATATACATCTACAACTATATCCAGTAAAACATTAAACCTGCACAAAACTGTACATAATGAAGAAATCTGGTCTGTAGAATGGATTGGTTGGAGATGGAGATTTCATTTCAAAGATAACACACACACACACACAGAGACAGACGACACAGACGCACACACACAGATACACGACACACACACGTTTGTTTCACTATCTTTGTGGGGACCCGCCATTGACATAATGCATTCCCTAGCCCCTTACCCTAACCTTAACCATCACCACTAAATGCCTAACCTTAACCCTTACCCTCACCCTAACCAGAACCTCATTCTAACCCTAATCCTAAAAACAAGTCTTAACCCTCAAACAGACCTTTAAACGTGTGGGGTCCAGCATTTTGGGCCCATCAAGGCTGTGCAGACCCCACAAGTATTCTGTATTCCCCGGTTTTTGGACCCCACGAATATAGTAAAACAAGCACACACACACACACACACACACACACACACACACACACACACACACACACACTCTCTCTCTCATATAAGGAGTTGCAAAATCCTTCCCTTTAGCTTCAGCTGAGCCATTTGTTTGAGGATGTGCGTTGTACTTTTAATATCTGAAGCAGAACGGTTTGTTCCCGAGGAGGCTGAATAATATCAATCATATCTGTGTTTAACCTTTTTGCTCTATCGGTTGCTTTGTGTTTGCCTGCTGATAAGATTATGGATTTCCCCATATAAAAAAAACTCTTGCATTGAGCAACTTTAGCACAAAACCTTTTTTTAGCTTTTATACAAACAGAGCCCTGCAAACAAGATGGGACAAGAGCAGTGGTTATAGATGTGTGTGTGTATATATATATATATATATATATATATATATATATATATATATATATATATATATATATATATACCTGGGCTTCAGCCTGGTTGCCATGCACACGCTGTAGGAGGCTGCAGCTGCGAAGGAAGAGGAGACACAGAGATTAGTTCTGCTCTGACGGACGGAGGAGAGTCAGGACAAAAAGCAGCATTGGCTGCCATTTCTTTTCCTCCCTATGTTTAAAGCCGCTGATGGTTCCTTTCTCTTCCTCTAACCACGGGGTTTCTGCAGGTTTCACAAAGTCAAACTTAAGACTTTTTGAGACCTTTTTAAGCCTTAAATTCAGTTCTTTTCCAAGCCAAGTACCGCTAATCTTGTACTTTCCCAAAGCTGAAGAATAAATATGTGTAGTATATGTGTGGGTGTGTGTCCGTGCGTTCATGGACATCGGAAAATCATTTTTCCCAGTGAAAACGTCACCATTCACGTCACTTCCTGTGGGAATTCCAGGTGGGAAACTCGGGCTAGATTCTGCTAACAGAGTTTCCCAGTTGGTAACGCGTTGTTGACAACTGACGTTTGATGTATGCGACTTTGGTTCACTGAAAATATGTCAATGACAATAAACGGTTTATTGTGGACAAATGCCTCTGCCGAGAAACATCCACAGACATAACATGTTTCAAATTATTCATAAATAGGCCCATGTATAAAAAAACAACAGCTTATCCGTGTCCTTTCCCGTTGGTTGTCCTGCAGATAACACAAACAAACAGCTGTCCATGTGCTGTTTGTATGCTCGTATAAGAAAACAGCAGCAAATCTTTTGTTATTATGGGCCTCCATGTTTTCACACACCTGATGCTCTAGGCAACAGCCAACAGTTGGTGGCAGTCATGCAACAAGTTGTTATGCCAAACGCCAATATAACAGAAAAAGAAGAACACGCATCCCGACCATGTGAACACTCGGAAAAACAATGTAATCACAGGGGGGGGTCATTAGTGTGTGTGCAGCGTGTGTGTGTGTACGGCTTGTCTGAAGTACAATGTGTGCAGAGTGTGGCTTGTCTGAAGTACAATGTGTGTGTGAAAGGGGGAATGACATGCAGCAAAGGGCTGCGGGGCGGAGTCGAACCTGCGGCCTCTGCGTCAACGAGTAAACCCCTACATATGGGTGCCTGCGCCACCATGTGAGCTACCCAGGCTCCCTCAAAAATGTTTTTAAAACCGTATCCTGACTAAACTTTGACATAAACCAGTCTGTGAGCCACTGAACATCCTCTGATTTGAACTATTAGTCAAAAAAATTCTTAATTTCAGCTTTTTGTAACTCCAAAATTAGGTATAATGTCATATAAATTAGGTTTCTTGACCTTGAATATAAATGACTCTTGCTCTCAAACTCCACGCGTCCGGACCCCGTCTGCTGAGTCATTTTGGAAGACGTGGCGGAGAATGACACAAAAAAGAAATATTCAGCTGCCGTCGCCGTCGACAACTACAACAACAACAACAACATGCTGCAGACAGAGTAAACATGCTTCTGATAAAGCCACATTCTCTTCTGTCTGCAGGAGGAACATTCCTGACGCTTTAGATCAGAGCCGATCAGTGATCAATCGGTGTTGCTGTGAAGATAACAGCAGAGAGATACGAGAACACGTGACGACAACAAGATGTCATGTGAAAACACAAAGACAGCCGGGGACAGATGTTCTAGGTCAGGGGTTCTCACACTCATTACTCGGAGGTAATGAGGATACATGGCTGCTCCGTGCATCAACAGTTGTGAAGGCTGTAGTAACGAACAGTTATAAGCACTTCTGTGTTATTTGTGTCTCAGTCGTACACACAGTCCTGTCCATTTCTTATCTGCGGACATGTTGGTACGCTGTTTGTATGCACAGAAACAGCGTAATGCGTTGTTAACAATTGGTATGGTTGGGTGACGTCACTTCTTGTTGACGTTCGAAGTATTGTCAAACAAAACGAGGCTAGCTCACCCCTCCCTCCTCCTCCTCCTCCTCATCATCATCCCGTCCCCTCCCTTCCGCGCACTAACCCCTCCCACCCTCAAATCCTTCTTGTCGGTTATTGGCTGGAACGCTGGAACACCGTTTGTTATGTTTGGTGGTGCAGGTTGGCGCAGTTTGTTTGCGTTGGCGTCGTTTTTTTTTTTGTTTTTTTTTAACAGTGTGTTCAGGGGACAGGCAGCTAGCAGATAGTGAGATGTTTTTTACAGTGTGTTCAGGGGACAGGCAGCTAGCGGATAGTGAGATGTTTGCTGTATGTGACCAAACATGTTGTAGCCTAACAAATGTGTGACATCGCTTAGAGCACCTTTAACTACAGAAAATGAATTTGTGTAAATTTGACCTTACGTTAAAAGTAATCCACAGAAGAATGCTGAAATAATTCATTTTATTCAACACAACATTAAATGACATTTTCCAAAACTTTCAATGAATAGGAACCTGCCCTCCCCATGAAATATGATTGCCACCCCCCTAGTGCCCCCCAATCCATTGAGCTAGAGTGCTGTGGATTTAACAAATGTAATTTCCATTGGATCAGAGTACTGTAACTTTGCTGCCTGTTCTGCCAATCGCTGCCTTTCCATTTGAATGAACAGATATATACTTTAAACGCGAGCGTTGTACTTTGTTGAATTTTTAGGCCAAAAAGAAGAAACATATTTAACTCACTGGAGCACTTGTTGCTGTAAGAAATAAAGTGCGTACCTTATCTCCGTTCCGTTTCCTTTTATCCGAAAAGTACGTACAGCAAGGGTTTCTTTGTCGAAGTTTGAAGCAAGTTTATTGGACATTATTTTTTATACAGTTCTGTGACGAAAAATCTTCCCAGCCCTCGTCACATGACCAATTAATGTTTCCATATATCCACATTTTTGCCTTAAGAGCCCATAGAAAATGTGCATCGTCTTTGGATATGGGTAAGTTAAATTATTTATGAATGTGAGGTGTTTTATTTAGCTAAAATTGCATTGTGTGGCTCTATCCTATCCAATATTTCTACATTTCTGAGCAGATTTTCTATGTTGGATCCCCTGACCCCCCTCCCCCCCGACTGATTATTAGTCCTCCCTGTGCCACCCCGCTTAACCCTTCTGTTGTCTTCCCGTTAACCATGACTTTATTTTCCTTACTGGTCAAAATTGAAAATGAACTTTTTTTTGGCACTCCCCCCCAACAGTTTTTTTCCCCCAATTATTTGACACTTTAAAAAGGTTTTTTGTCACTTTTCTCAACGCTTTTTAATTCATGATCAATAAACCTAAATTATATGACATCATACCTACTTTTTGAGTTGAAAAATTATGAATTATTTTGACTAATTAAGATCAAAAGGATGTTGAGTGGATAACCACAGACTGGTCAAAGTTTGGTCAGGATGCTGTTTTGAAAACATAAAAAAAACTTAAGTTTTTCAAATGCTATGAAATTGAATAAAACACAAGTAATCAATTCATTTTACCTGCGAACAATATTGTATCTAGGTTCCATACAACGTACATGCATGCATCCGTGTTATTTTGGGCAATTTGGTTGAAAGAAACCCATATTTCTGATATAAAAAACTTTGAAAACCTGAGGGAAACAAGGGTTAAAAAATCCTGGAATCGTCTCTGTGTGGAATCCCTGGATCTAGATCTGGCTACTCCGCAGTCCTCTCCTTCAGCTGCAGCCGAAAGGTTTCTTCTTTGTGTGGGTTGTAATGTGTCTGTGTAAAGTTCCACTCCGTGCAAAAGATTTCTTAGAAAGTAAGCAACTAAAGGGTTTTTCTCCTGTATGAGTTATCGCGTGTGCCTTCAGATTTGACTTAAAATCTTAAAGCACAAACTGAGCAGCTGAAAGGTTTCTCTCCTGTGTGGATTCTCTTGTGTCTATTTAAAACTCCACTCTGTGCAAAGGATTTCTGACAGACTGAACAGCTAAAAGGTTTTTCTCCTGTGTGGATTCTCATGTGATGTTTTAGATGTATCTTTTGGCCGAGTCTTTTCCCACACTCAGAGCAGCTAAATGTTTTCTCACCAGCACTACATCTGGAATCCCTGACAGGAACGTAACCATTTTTCGCAGAGTTTAAACCTGACTGAGGTTTGCTGCTCTCCTTCCAATCAGCACTGCCATCAGTCTCAGGATCAGAAGAGTCTCCAGTCTCTACCTCAGTATCTGGTTCTGAATGTGTATATGGATGTAAGTTCCTGTCTGGTTCTGCTCCTCCACAGTCCTCTCCATCAGCTTCTGTTTCCATGTGTTCAGTTTGTCTTTGATGAAGCTGTGAGGACTGACCTTCCTCTCCATCATCTTCTTCACTCTTCACAGGGACAGAAGTGAACGGGAACTTGATATCAGCCTCCTCCAGCCCTTGAAGCTGCTCTCCCTCCTGACTGCTGCACAGTTGCTCCTGTTCCTCTTTAATGTGTGGGGGGGGCCTCTGGCTCCTCCTGGTCCAGACTGGAGCTCCACTCCTGCTGCTCAGTGGGAACCGAGTCTTTAACCACGACACCTGATGGACGTCTGCAGGAAACACACATTAAGGAAAACTGTGACTTCATGCTAGAGCCCAACTGATATATCGGCGGGCCGATATTATCGTGCAATATTATGCATTTATAATGGACGATTTTTTTTCTTTTTATATTCATTCATCAGAATCATTTATAATGACAAATAAATGATTCTGAATAGTTAAAAAATTAAATAAAAACGGACGAAACACCCTTCAACCATGTTATGAGTGTTGGCGTTATATAGTTTGTCCACCAGAAGGCGCTCTACAACGTCCCTGTTGGCAACACTGATTTTTTTTTGTTTTTGTTCAAAGGACTTTAACTTCCATATCTTAAGTTTGTATTTTTATACATTTTATTTATCAGAACTTTAATATATTTTGATGTTCCTCTGTTCTGTTGTGACAATAAAACAAGTTTATTTTTAAACTGCATCATCATATTATTTTAATGAGGACTCATAAATAACTTATGTTAGGGAAATCTGTTTGTTTTACTTTTTTTAGTTTATATATATATAGGCCGATATATCGGATTTAACATGAAACAGCCCCGAAATCATCATCACCAGACTCCATGTAACTAAAAAGTAATTTTATCATCGTAAAAAGACACTTCATACAAAGTTGAGAAACACAAAATAGAACTACGAAAAGCCGGTTTGTTTCGTTTTTCCACTTTTCCAACAATCAGCACTCTGGTTTGGTTGAAATAAACACATCACTTAACAATTTACACGTGAAAATATGTTGGCAAAAGTAATGTTATTAACATGAAGTCTGGTGTGTTTAGCGACAGTGATCTAGGAGCTATTTCTGGTTAAACAAAGATTTTACTCTTTAACAAAAAGGTCTATCTCTGTAGGGATCCTTGTTATATTGTTGTCAGACACCTAATAACAATCTAAGCCTGTCAGCTGCAAAAACAGAACTTTCAGTGGACTCAAATTGACGATGTATTTTGACCATGGCTCTATACTGACTGTTTTTATTGGTAATATTGTAACAGGCAGTAACCATTGTGAGATGTTGTTTACTGTAACAGCTGTTTGTTTGATTTGAGCTAAAGAAGCGAAATAAAGTCCTTTGTTTTCTCTTTGTAGTCAGTTTCTGTCCCTTTGTGGTAGTTTTGCGTCTCTTTTTCACATCATTTAGGACCGTTATTAGAACCATATGTGTGTCTAAAACGTTGGAAATTGCATTCATTAGACTCAGGTGCTGCACCTAAACATAACCTTATTATGGCGGGGAAAACCCCGACATGTGAAAGCTGAACCCTGCAAACAACAGACATATTCAACCGATTCAGCGCCGTTCAGTTACCGTAATGATCCGAATACAGCCGCTCTCCTGTTGTCGTGGCGGCGGGCCTGATGTCGGTATAAACAGAGAGTGAACAATGAGAGAGGAAGGAGTGAAAGGTAACAAACCTGCTCTGTGTAACCGAAGCTGAGGGATGAAAACGGCGTCCATTCGCTCCCGTTGTCTCTCGTTCTCCTCTTTTGAACGACAGAGTTCCTCCTCGTACTCTGCTATCGTTGTTTCAAACAGCCCAAATATCTCTTCAGCAGCCGCAGTTAGTCGCTGGTTGACAAAAGCTCTCAGCATTCGGACTTTAGACATTTTCACACAATCACAGAAACCTTTTTCTACACACAAACTCTCTTGCGTCTAGCGCTTTGTTTACACCGTTGCCACGCTGCGTTGCTCAGCTACTAGCGTGCGAAGCTAACTTCAACAGCTCCGTAGCTACCGGGAGACGAGTGAGATGTAAACATTCAGAAAAAGATGCGCAGCACAAAGTCCGTTCAGACAGGTTTATCCGGACATATAGAGGCTCTGCTGGATCAGTGCTGCTGGAGCACAAACAAAGCGACCCTACTGTTTCTACTCACGTTAGGCGCCATATTGCTCAAATACTAACATCCGGTTCTGTTGCAACTTGGTGGATAACCTTCAAAATAAAAGCCCATAAAGATATTTAATTATTCCAATTCAGCTTTCTATATTTCTCATCAAGCAATTAGTAGGCTATTCAAATAGTTTCACTTGTATCATTTGTGAAAACGTTTTGTTTAAGGACTTTAATTAAAAAATGTCTTTGCCTGTTTTAGTTACATTGCACATTAACACGTTCTTTGAGTTCTTGAATGTTATTTAATCCAGCTCATGTAGAATTTACCGTTTTCTTCTTCATCAGCAGAAAAAAGTCAGTTATAGTTAAACAATTGATTTTCTATTTGTATTTACATTTGCTTGTATTTTCATTTGTTGTATTTTATTATATTTTATTGTGAAGCACTTTGTGATTTTTATCTGTGAAAGGTGCTATACAAATACACTTTACTTACTTACTTATCAAAGTCATTAAAATAACATCTGTATACAAAAAACGGGCGCGTTTTCCAAAGCAACACACTGCCTAAAAAAATCAAAACCATGTAGGCCTTTAGTCAGTATCCTCTTATGAGACCTGTAAAACATAAGAAGGGTACAGATTTAAGATGAGACTGAAAATACAGTACAGCATAAAATAACACAAAATACAACTACAACCAGCCCAGTTGGCTTTTTAGACTTTAAGTAATTTTGTTATGTGTGTGTGTGGTGGGGGCAGGGGGCTAATACATCGATGATGTACAATTTAGCCTACCTATGTACTGTTCTATGAAGTACTATTAACAAATTGTATTACAGCTTAAAGGATGCATTCGAGTAGCATGAAAACGTATCCCAGAGAACGGTTGACTCCGTACACGTGGTATTAACCCTTAGGTTCATTTTGCACCGGAATTGTCCTTTAACACACACACACGTTGTATGTGAGATCCATAGAGCCTTCACTTCACTGTAAAGCATCCAATGCCAAACCTAATTGTCCAGTCAAAGCAGCAGGAAACCAAATCTGAGAAAGGTTGCAAAAATACAGAAAAAAAACAAACATTATGAGGGTAAATTATAACTCAGTTCTCAGATTGTTTAACTATGTACATGTTTCTTGATGCAGATACAGTGCAGGATGTATTTACCAAGGACAAGACGATGTAGCTGTTATGGTTGTGTATGTTTCTGTTTCCTGTTTTATTTTGGTAGTCTGGTTTTCTGTCGTCTTGTTTTGCTTCCTGTCTTTTAGTTTTCCCGCCCTTGTGATTGTCTTATGTGTTTCACCTGTCCCTTGTTTGCTCGTTACCTTGTGTATTTAGTCTCTGTGCTGTCTTTTTCTCTTCTGGGATCATTATTTTTTTCTGTGTGTCGGTTTTCAGTCATGTTCTGTGCTGACTTTTCTTCCGTGGATTTATTCGTCTCAAATTCCGTGTGGTCTGGTTTTCTCCTTACTTACCTGTTTGGATTACTTTGTAAGTGTTCGTCTGCCTATCTCTGGACATCTTTTGTTGTATTGTTTTTGTTTTATTAAATCATCAACCTCACCATTACCTTTGCCATCTCTGCATTTGAGTCCAACTACACTCTGAGCCTTAACAGTAGCAGGCCGTAACGTGGAGGTAGAAACAAGGGCAGAAGCGCAACACATCAGACCAACGTAGGACTTTTTCTGAAATGAAAGAATATTAACTAACTAAAATATTATATTAACATAATAAATGCTTAGGTAAAATTAATTCATAAGAACATATAAGATGGATACAAAGGCCACTTTAAGGTATTCTGAGTACATGGGTAACAAAGCAGCTGCAAGTAAAATATAGAGGTTATCTTATCATTGCACTACTTGTGGGTATGTTGCTCCTAGTACGGATTTATACATATGGTATCTGACAATGCCATTCAATCCCATGATAACGTTCAAACCAACTCACCATTCAAGCTGGGGTTGACTGATCGTACCAATGAACAGACTACATTGCATAACAGCGATACATTTAACCTAGAATCATGGAATGTCTTTGTTTGCGGGGCAATTGACATGACTGTCGTCAAAGTAATGGCAAGGGTCATACAAAAGGAGATTCATATTTTCAGGTCTTTCCCAAAAATTGTACTTGTTTACAAAAACTTTAACAGAACTTTTATAAAAAATGTTAACTGTGTGTGTGTGTTGAACTAAGTGCCAAATTCTATGTTTATAGCAGGCTCCCAGGAGGGCCTCCAGGTCTCTCCACTGGAAGAACAAGAAACACAATTACATTGATTAATCCTATATATCTGACACAAATAAGCAATACACTTCAACAGTTTGACTAAAACAGGCTATTGAACTGGGCTCACAACTACACTGTAATCAACACTGGAATAAATGGACTCACCATCCCTCACAGGACTTCCAAAAAACATAGACGTAATCCACTCCCTGTAATATTTAAATGTCAGGGGTTAGTTCAATGCCGTTACATTAGTGTGAGGCAAGGCAAAGAAGTCTGTCAAACTTTCTTTCATACACACCTTTTTTTGTTTGGTTTGCCCCAATTTCCATGCCTCGAAAGCATTGGCATAGGGATGTATGCCGCACTCTGGAAAAAAGACCCTCATGTCATCAAAAATGGTATCCCAATGGGGTTTTATCGCTGCCTTCTCCAGCACTCCCTTTACGTTGGTGGTGACTATCCTTTCGTTCATAGAGCAAGTTTGACGATGACATAAACTACACGGGCTTGATTACCACCACCACCTCGAAGTAAGCGTACAGGAAGGGGTTGGACAATCTGGCCGTCTGGCGTTCCAACAACCATTTCTGTCCAGTTTGCATTCACAAGGCTTGGGATAGACAGTCCATCCAGGATTTCGCGATGTTGCGATCGCGGCAATTCACACGAATTCAACCAATCACCGTGAATTTGGTGTGACTCGTAATTTTGACCAATCACCGCAACTTTTCTACAAATTTGACCAATAACCGGAGTTTCCCGCGACTTCAACCAATCCCAGCAGTCCCACGTGCCAGACTTTGTATCAGTATGTGACTCTGAGAGCCACTGACCAAGCGGGAGTGAGAACGGGGTTGACGTCACACGTACGTCAACAAATTAATTTCCTTGTTTCGGATATGAAGACGAGACGTGTGTGCGACTCAGACATCTCCAACAAAATGTACAGCGAAAGACAAAACATTTCAGACCGTCCTGCCAACATGTATACATTTTAACATCAATGTACGCCGTTACGTTTTTTTTCACTCTGAAGTCGCTGAAGCTGCTGCCGTTTCCTGTCGGCTCTCTGCAGCGGGCGGGGCTGCTGTTTAGTTCCCCCAGCGACTGACGCGCGCACACACACAAATACCCACGGTGGATGCAGGAAAAACCGGAGATGAGACGACACGATGACCTAAATTGAGGACAGCTACGCTCCTTATTGTAAGTGCAACGATAAGTTAAAGTCCAATAAGTACTTTATCGAACCGTATGAATGTGTGTCCCAGTCCAGGTTAGGAAATGAACTAACAATGTAAAGATCCACAAGCCACTGACACATCTTTCAATAAATTATTATTTTTTGTCTTAATTCCACCAGCCATTTTCATATTTTACCAACATTTGCAGCATCCTGAGCCTTTTTGGTAAGGTTACTAGGAAAACTCAGCCCAGAGTCATTTTATTCTTCCCGAAACAAGTTTCCTTTTTATTTTTAAATAAGTATAGAAAAAAAATTGCAACTTTTTTTGCAACTTTCATTGTCTCCCGCAACTTCATTGCAACAAACGCAATTTTTTACACAAGCTCCCGCGAAATCAGGCATTTTGGGCCGCAACAATCTCAAAAAAAGGCAGCAAAATCCTGGAGGGACTGGATAGAGTCTCCAGCTTCACATTTCTATAAAACTATTTCCCTTGGGTTGCAGAACTTCATTGTTATCACTAACAACCTGGAAATCCAGCTGGCTCAAGTTGCCAGTGCCAGAAACAATCACAGCCATAGCTGAATATAATTTCCCTACTGTGATCTGTCTGTCTTTAACCACATTTACAAACGCACTGTATTGTAATATGGTTTCTAACAGACTATCGGTATTCAAGATACAAACACGAAGGTTTAGAAACCAAAAGACACCCATCTAAAGACACCATAACACAGTAATAACAAAAGTACCTATGGTTCAAGTCAACCAGTAATTATGCCTGTACTATTATGTAGGAAAAATAAACCCACCTCTGGAGATTTGTCTCCTCTTCTTCACCTGGATTTTAAGCTGCTGGATCTGCAAGAAAATGACAAGAAATCCCAAGAAAGTGGGATTGCATGAGAGCTAATAGGGCGGGATGCACTATTCTACCTAGTGTTTACTTGTTTGTTAATACTTCAAAAATGTTGTGGCTGAAGAATTGGACCAACATCCAGTACTGTTGGCTAGCTTTGAGTAAGCCACATTTGAGTAGGGTTGGGTACCGAAATGCGGGTCTCGTTACTACGTAAACGGTAGTAATGAGACCGAATGAGAATGAAAATTTTGGTGCCTCATTTTTTTCTTCCAGAAGCATCGCTGCACGGGACGCTACATTACCGTTAGCTAGTAGCTGGATTAAACCAAATGGTTAAAATGCTGACAGCTAACGTTAAGCGGTGTAATGTGTGTATTTCCCTGTAGAGGATTCCAACCCCGGGACGTAGCAGTCTGACTGCAGCTGCCGTTGTCAGAAAAACAACACGGACGGTGCGTTCACTTGAAACTCGCCAGCCTTGTGGTGCATTCAAAGTTACTGTAAAATACCCTTTTCCCATCTGGTGCTTCTTTTTGTCGTTTACCAGCAATTTACTGGTGAAATAAGTCATTGTTATAAGTTATAGTTATTACATTATTAATCAATCATTTGATTTTGACCATATGGCCTTAGCAATAAACAAGCCGTTCTTTAATGTCGCCAACGTTTTGTGCTCCTTTTTTATATTTTATATTATATAAATTATAAATATATTATATACTGTATATTTCGGTTCAGGCACCGGTTCAGGGACCGTTTAGGCACAGCCACTATTTTAAAAGTATCGATTTAGCACCGGTATCGGAAAAAACCCAAACGATACCCAACCCTACATTTGAGTAAGGCCCATTTGCTCCAGGAAAAGGCACAGCAATTGATGTCTGCTCAATTTGAATAAATGTGACAGCCAAAACAAATAAATAAACGAAATTAAGCAAACACAGTCACTAATAATAGACAATTCCTACCACTGGACGTGAAGACTCCTCTCCTCTGTCAACCACAGAAGCCTCTCCACTGGTTGTTTTGGCTTTGAACCGTTTTTTAAATTTCTGGATCTATGAGAAAGCATGACAATATGACATTTAGACATTTATTTTATTTCGTTGTTTATTTAGATAGGGACAGTGCATATTAACGGACATCAGTACAAGTACACAATGTAAATATGCTAGAGTTAGCACCATAGCTAATTTTCATCTGTTGTCCCTAGGCAGATACATAAAAAGAAAAACATAAAAACAGTAACAAGCATGTTCAGCATCAGCAGCGACATTTCCCAATGCTACCCAAATTGGATAGTGTAAAGCTGGTTCTATTGCTATTGTAGAAAAGAATGCCTTTTATTGTCATTATACACATGTACAACGAGATTGAAGCAACTCCTTTTCCAGTGTCAACATGTACGTAAGAGAAATGTAACATGGAATAAAATAAGTAGTGCAAAAAGAAAAAGGTGGGTAAGGTGCACAGTTCTGAGACGCTATATACATATATAAAAATAGAAAGATAAATATGGTTTGTATACAGTGTGATACGCAGTGTGAAATAATGATATTGCACAGTAAATTGTAAATTGTTTTATTAAAGACAAAATGAAAACTGAATCTTTGTGTGTGCTGTAAAGTAGTTCAAAGCAATGATCAATCGGCCAAATTTGGTATAGGCAGGTCAAACTCTATGAAAAAACGGAAATTGAAAACGCACCAGAAAATGGCAACAGGTGCGTGTCTAATGACATTAACTGCAGCAATCAAAAACATAGATAAAAAGAACAGGGAAACCCCCACTCATAATCAGTGACTCCTACCACTGAAACCGGAGGCTCACGGTCTCCTCCCTCAGGCGCTACAGCCTCCTCGGCTCCACTGTCAGGAGCTTCAGCCCCCTCCTTTCCACTCAGAGATGCTGCTGCTGTTGCAGCCCCCTCCTCTTCACTCAGAGGTGCAGCAGCCCTCTCCACTCCTGACACAGGCCTCCGGTTTCCTGTGTTGTATACATATTAGAAGTTAACCATTTCCAAGCAATACCTTTTACAAAAAGGATGTTTAAAAAGTGCATGTTACCTTTCTTCCCCTTTCTCTTCTCTCCCCGCCTACTCCCCTCATCCTCTGGAGTCCATGCTATCATAGGGACGCATAAAGTAAATCTCAACTATGCAAAAACATTTATATCTCAACAACAATGTATACATGTCAATGTATCAATCTCCTCAGAAGAAGAAACCGATTAGTCTAAGAACAAAAATAATTATGAATTTGGCATGGGTAGTAAGACCCAAATGTAAGCAATTCTGCATTATGTTACATTTGTTTATGCATGTATATCCATGCTTTGATCAAAATGAGCTTGCATTATAGCAGCACCAAAGATCAAGTGCTAGAAAACTGCTTATTCGACCTCAGTGTGCATGTACTATGTGGTAGTCCGATAAAGTGTGAAGTCAAATAAATGTTGGCAAGCAAACCATACCTTGCAAAAGAACACTGTACAGCATGTTCATTTTTTTCAGCATCACTTCCGTCTCATTTGACGTGCTATAAGGGCAGGTGACCTTCGTGTCGTATCTTGACATTTTTTCATTATACACCCCATAAAATAAAAGGGGTCTGAGCCCAAGGGCCTTCATTTTCTCCATCTGAAAGAGGTGAAGAATCATTCGTTGTCGTGTCATAGATGATATATCTATGTGAGTAGTCTGAAAATACTTATTAAAGTGCCCATATTATGCTCATTTTCAGGTTCATAATTGTATTTAGAGGTTGTATCAGAATATGTTTACATGGTTTAATTTTCAAAAAACACCATATTTTTGTTGTACTGCACATTGCTGCAGCTCCTCTTTTCACCCTGTGTGTTGAGCTCTCTGTTTTAGCTACAGAGTGAGACCTCTCACTTCTGTTCCATCTTTGTTGGGAGTCACACATGCGCAGTAGCTAGGTAAGGACTACTAGCCAGTCAGAAGCAGAGTATGAGGGCGTGTCCCTGACAGTACCTAGGTAAGGACTACTAGCCAGTCAGAAGCAGAGTATGAGGGCGTGTCCTGACAGTAGCTAGGTAAGGACTACTAGCCAGTCAGAAGCAGAGTATGAGGGCGTGCCCTGACAGTAGCTAGGTAAGGACTACTAGCCAGTCAGAAGCAGAGTATGAGGGCGTGTCCTGACAGTACCTAGGTAAGGACTACTAGCCAGTCAGAAGCACTGTCAAAATGAATTCAACCCATGCCGCACTTCTGTCATCTGCGGCTGGGACACGATGGGGCGTTTTGTGCTCGTCTTTACAACCAACAACAGAACACTTTCCGTGGTGCTTCAACATGGTGTCTTCTAAAATCGGTGCTTGTACCTGGTGGGTGGAGACATAGACACTGTATGTATGCTCTGATAGGAGGGGGTGGTGGGTGGGAATAGTCAAATGTTTCGGCCGATGATGTAGACGGCCGTGCAGATTTTGACCAGCTCACCCGGAGACTGAAGGCAGGACACATTCAGAAACCCGTATCTCACTCAAAACAGCATGGATGGGTTTTTTCTCCAAGTTTGTATGCGTGTGGAAGCACTAGAGACACTAAATAACACCTCAAATACCAGAAGAAAGTGGGGTTTTTTTTCATAATATGGGCACTTTAAGAAATATGGCATAAGAGACACTGGGTTGTGAAGGGATATACCTTGGTCAAAGCCCTAAAAATACCTTTTACCAACCTCAATCATGGCATATTGGTTTTACAGTTTGACAGAAATAGTTAAGATAATTAGAATATGTAAATAAATTAGAACTTGACCTTGGAATAGACCAACAACCCTACTTGTGAATCATGAGGGTATGCCTGTAGTCCAATCCCACAGTATTTACTAATATAAATAATAACTGTTAACAAGCAATATAGCACACTGGATGTCAATGGCGCTCAGGCCCATCGTTGCTCACGGAACAGGACCACAGAACTGACACTTGGTCTGGGACGGACCAAAGCCAGGAAAGACCAGAGATCATGGAATACTTTTGTCTTGTTTATTCCGTGCAAATGATGTTGCAACAGTGGGAGAGGGAGGGGGATATGTCTTTCTATTGTCTATATACCTTTGGCATTACCCTTGGACAATGAGGAAGATGCGGTGTGTTGAAATTGACGTTAGACTTTTGCACTTAATAAAAAAGACAAAAATGATTCAATGAATTTTGGCAAATAAACATGGCTACAAAAACCTGCTGAAGTTCAAAACCGAGCATCAGAATGGGGAACAACGTTGGTTTAAGTGATGTTGAATATGTGATGGTGTCAAACAGGCTGGTCTGAGTACTTCTTAAATTCCCTGATCTATTGGGATTTTCATTCACAACCATCTCTTGGGCTTACAGAGAATGGTTTGAAGCCATAATAATATCCGGCGAGGAACAGTTCTCAGAGAAGAAAAATGGCCTGCTGATGCTGGGGGTCAGGGGTGAATAGCCTGTCTAGTTTGAGCTGATAGCAAGCCAACAGTAACTCAAACAACCACTTGTTATAGCCTAGGTGCTTTAAAAAGCATCTCTGAGTGTACAACACATCTAACATTGAAGCAGATGGGCCACTACAACTAGGGATCGACCGATATGGATTTTTTTAGTGCAGATGCCGATACCGATTCTTTTTTTTTCATCAGCCTTAGCCGATGACCGATACGGGCTGCCGATTTTCTTGAGCCGATACTGCTTTTGCTCCCTCAATTTACATCATAAAAATGTAAACCCTGCCACACTGGATTTGTTTTCGGAATCTGCTCTGCCATTTCTTTAAAAATAATAAACAAAAACACAGATCAGTGTCCCTTCTGCAATCATCTTACATTCATATCACCCAAATGATGTGTGCAATGTGCATCATATGGATGGGTGCACTGCATATGGTTAACTGTGCAAGGGTCAACATCTACAACACAGCCTTGATGATGCATTGCTTGCTGACATATTATAAGACAGATATAATCAGGTCATCACAAAATGTCCTTTGTCAACATTAAAAGTAGCCATTGAAATAAAGTGCTTGATTTATAATTTAAGACTGCCATGGCTTCACTCTGTTAGTGGGGGAGGGGCAGTGCATGGTCTGCACGTGAACTGCAGCGTCTCCAGCAACACAGACCTGCCTGTGGACGCCTGTCTGTAAATAATGCCGGGAAAAAACTATGCCCGTACACGTAAAAACGCAAATATTGGCCCCATATATCGGCCGGCCGATAAAATCGGTCTATCACTTACTACAACAGAGGGTCGTACTAGATGTCACTCCTGCAAGCTTCAAAAAAAGGACACTGAGGTTCAAGTTTGCATAGGCTCAGCAAAATTGGTCAATAAAAGATTGACCAAGTGTTGCCTTGTCTGATGACTCTCGATTTCTCTAGTGACATTCTGATTGTAGGGTCAGAGTTTTGTGTAAAAATCATAAGAGTGTGGATCCATCATGTCTTAAATTAATGATTCAGGCTACTCAGTGGCGTAATGGTGTATTTTCTTGGTCCATTTGTACCATTTACCCATATGCTCATGGCAACATCCCGTCAGAAAACACGCCATGTCATAGACCTTTGACATGGGGTAGAATGGGAAATGCACACCATGGATATGCAACTGGCAAATCTGCAGGAACTGTGCGATGCTGTCATCAAGTTGGAACAACATTGCTAAGAGGATTAAGGTGGTTCGTGAGGCAAAAGGGGGCCCAACTTGTTCTAAATGTTTAGCCAGGGAGTGTACGGTTGCTCATTTGAAGCGGATTTTTCATATTGATTGAAAACATTAAATCAAATAAGTTTGATATACTGCTGAGCTTGACTAAAGACTTCCAGGAAATTTAGGAGATAAGAAATACTTTATTAATCCCGAAGGAAATTTCTTTGTCACAAATGCTCCGTCCAGTGTGTGTAAACACACACATCAAAAAAATAATAGTAAAAGACAAAAAGAAAAAGGTAAAAAATAGAAATCGTCTCATCATGTTGTTCTCAAGATGTTGGTGCTGATTTTCTCAGAACGCAGGGATATGTGTCATGCATGTATCCTCAAGAAAAAACAGTTACTTACTGTGACCTCAATGTCGTCTAAAAAATGGCTTACATTCCTGTTGCGCCTCATCCCCTTTGCCCACTCGGCACTCTTCACCTTAAAGGAGTTGAGGCGCTTCTGTGCCCTTTTTTTGGCCGGCGTGTTTCTCTGAGCCATTTTCTGAAAAAGAACAGATTAATAACATTGATTCATTTAGTGATTGCCCAATATTTCTGCAGATATTGAGTATGCTGACGTCAAAGGCATATTGTACATCTCTTTGATTGCCTGTATAGGTCTCTACTAGGGCATTGTAATCAACATGAACTATGGTCTCTCAAACACAAGTTGCAGCACTTGAGTTGCCAGTTCAGGTATCTAGTTATGACATGTTATCAAAATAGTGAGGCATAGGCTAGGAGCATAAGCAATAGGCCTAGAACTAGTAATCGCAACTGTGGTGCAGTAACCATGATCATTGATGATCTCTCAAATCATTTTGTTATCATTAGTTAAGCACAGCCTCATTTCAAAACCTCTTCCCTGTAACATCGTTTTTAGTTGATGTCACAATAGAATGCAACCCAACGTCAACTAAAAAGTGTTACATGTTAAAGCGCCCATATTATGCTCATATTCAGGTTCATAATTGTATTTTAAGGTTGTACCAGAATAGGTTTACATGGTTTAATTTTCAAAAAACACCATATTTTTGTTGTACTGCACAGCTCTCTCTCACTGCTGCAGATCCTCTTTTCAGCTGGTCTCTGTTTTAGCTACAGAGTGAGACCTCTTTTCTTCTTCTTCTGTACTATCTTTGATTGCACTCTCACATGCTCAGTAGCTCAGATGTAGATCATGTCAGCTAGCTAGCTCCATAGACAGTAAAAGAAAGGCTGTTTCTCCACCTTCAGTCAGATACAAGGCAGGATTATCGGGGAGACTTCTTCTAAATGAGGGCGCACATGGAAGTAGTTCTTTTGGAGATTATGGTGAACTTGTGTGTGTTGTAGCAGTGCTTTGCTATTGAGAACGAGGTTGCATGCTAGCGTTAGCATGCTAACGCTACGAGCTAACGGTTACGGTTAGCCAGCACGTTTCGGCTTGTGACGTCACAAGCCGTGCCAATTTTGACCAGCTCACCCGGAGACTGAAGGCAGGACACATTCAGAAACCGTATCTCACTCAAAACAGCATGGATGGATTTTTTTCAAAGTTGGTATGCGTGTGGAAGCACCAGAGACACAAAAGAACACCCCAAATTCCAGAAAATGTGTTTTTTTTCATAATATGGGCACTTTAAATTATTGACTTTATAGATCTTATTAATAACAACTTAATTCCACCTTTTTTTGGTGCACATTTGTCACATTAGGGACTGTTCGTTATTTATATAAGGGGCTACCGGAGGAGTTTTGGGATCTTTAGTCAAAAAAGACTTGACCCTCCCATTGGAAGCAATACAAATTCAACACATGAACTGGTTGCTATGGACTCGTCACTAGGCTTACTCAGTCATTGTATGTGTTAGCATATACATGGGTATCCTTAAAGCTGCCGAAGCTGAACATTATCCAAAGCTCCATTTCTCAGACGAGCGTCAATTTGGGAGCTTGCACACTACCACTCCTTCCTTCTCAAATGCCTTGAAAAGGCTGTCGTTTGCACAAATGTAGGGGAGTAGAGAATGCAAAAATAAATAACCTAGAATAGACCACCACATAAGTCATAGCATTGACATTGGTTTCTGAATCTAATCATTCTAGCCGATGCAAAGCATGCCAAAATAAAGTCATTTTGCATATAGCAAATCCAGTACCTCACCTTACCACAAACTGCTTCGTTCTAGCTTCAAGTTGGCAGCTAGCCGATTTGAGGAAGGAATCACCTCTGGAGATTTCGTCCTTCAGTTAGGTTTAATTTCGCTTTGTTCATTCCCGACATGTGAAAGAGGGTCTAGGTAGCGTTGGCATACACGCGGATGTGATGGGTTGTTTCGCTCAAACATTTAAAAGGCGTAAACATACACGCGGATAGCTCAAAATGCGTACAGATAAAACGCCAATTGGCTTTAGAAAGTGGCGTGTATGTTTACGCAAAGTCATGATGTCAAGTTGCTCTACCTCAGTATCTGGTTCTGAATGTCTATGTGGATGTAAGTTCCTGCCTGGTTCGGCTCCTCCACAGTCCTCTCCATCAGCTTCTGTTTCCATGTGTTCAGTTTGTTTTTGATGAAGCTGTGAGGACTGAGCTTCCTCTCCATCATCTTCTTCACTCTTCACAGGAACAGAAGTGAACAGGAACTTGACATCAGCCTCCTCCAGCCCTTGAAGCTGCTCTCCCTCCTGACTGCTGCACAGTTGCTCCTGTTCCTCTTTAATGTGTGGGGGGGGCTCTGGCTCCTCCTGGTCCAGACTGGAGCTCCACTCCTGCTGCTCAGTGGGAACCGAGTCTTTAACCACCGACACCTGATGGACGTCTGCAGGAAACACAGAAACACACATTGAGGTAAAAGGTGACTTCATGCTAACTTTGGCTATGTTCACAGTTGGTGTCTTTTTTGACAAGAAAAAGTTGACATGTGCGCTTTTGTAGTGAAAAAAGGCTGGCAGAGTTTTTGATCCAAAAAGCAGCCGAGAGCATCTTTTGTTGCTATGACAAAAGGTAACGTTACAGGTTCCGAGAGCGCTATGTGGAGCGGTGCTAACGTTAAAAGATAAAACAAAGTGGTGGTGCGAGCTAGAGAAAGAACAGAGAGAGAGAGCGGTGCTAACGTTAGATAAAACAAAGCGAGTTCCCTGTACACGGAGCACCCGGTCATAACTCGCTGTGCTCCGACTTCCTGTTTTGTTGTTGTTATGGAAACGACAGGTCTGGCAACTCTGCTTGTCATTGGTCGGTTGTCAAAAAAAAATCACTTGATGTAGGACGTTTATTTTCAGAAAAGTTGAACTTTTTTCAACAGTGATTTGACCGTACTTAACCAAACACGCTACAGGGGGCAACAGAGTCTGATAACTTTAGACTACATAGAGAATTAAACGGGAGCGGGACGGGATTCAGGAGTCTTTCTCTCAGGATTTTGCAGGGGGGGGGCAGTCACGTGATCAGGATATGACGGGAGTATTTTCGTGGGCTCGGGATGGGAGCGACAATTGATTCCAGTGTCACCCTCTACTCCCTATACCAGGGGTTTTCAAAAGTCAGACACTGTGGCTTTCTTCAGATAAAACTAGAGACAGCTGTTTGGGGATAGTCAAGCTTTAAGTTGTGAATCTACAGTTGACTGAAGCTTTGCTGTCAATTTACCATTTAGCTGCCGCGGTGTTTGCAATGCTGTTGAAAGTAAACCTGTTTGAGTCGTGACTCACTCGGATCTTTCAACCGACTCTTTAAATGAACTCATGAATCGCGAGTCTCTAGCAGGGCTGTAGTCAAACAGGACACGTTTGGCCAAACAGAAACATATGACCGATTCAGCGCCGTTCAGTTACCGTAATGATCCGAATACAGCCGCTCTCCTGTTGTCGTGGCGGCGGGCCTGATGTCGGTATAAACAGAGAGTGAACAATGAGAGAGGAAGGAGTGAAAGGTAACAAACCTGCTCTGTGTAACCGAAGCTGAGGGATGAAAACGGCGTCCGTTCGCTCCCGTTGTCTCTCGTTCTCCTCTTTTGAACGACAGAGTTCCTCCTCGTACTCTGCTATCGTTGTTTCAAACAGCCCAAATATCTCTTCAGCAGCCGCAGTTAGTCGCTGGTTGACAAAAGCTCTCAGCATTCGGACTTTAGACATTTTCACACTATGACAGAAACCTTTTTCTACACACAAAACTCCGTGAAAAACACAGTTTGCTCTCCTTCAAACAGCGCTGTGTTGTTAGCCTGCTAAGATCACGTCAACAGCTACCGGGAGACGAGTGAGAGGTAAACATTCAGAAAAAGATGAGCATCGCAAAGTCCGTTCAGACAGGTTTATCCGGACATATAGAGGCTCTGCTGGATCAGTGCTGCTAGAGCTCACAAACATTCAACACAACAAAGCCACGCTGCTGTTTCTACTCACGTTAGGCGTCATATTGCTCAAATACTAACATCCGGTTCTGTTGCAACTTGGTGGATAACCTTCAAAATAAAAGCCCATAAACATATTTAATCATTCCAATTCAGCTTTCTATAGTTTTCATCAAGCAATTAGTAGGCTATTCAGAGTATCACTTGTATCATTTGTGAAGACGTTTCGTTTTAAGGACTTTGATGGCCTTTGCCTGTTTTAGTTACATTGCACATTAACAAGTTCTTTGAGTTCTTGAATGTTATTTAATCCAGTTCATGTGGAATTTACTGTTTTCTTCTTCATCAGCAGAAAAAAAGTCAGTTATAGTTAAACATGCAGTCACGAGAGTAATTTTAAGCAACAAACAGCCCTTACACTGTAATTTATGGTAAAAACAGACTCAACAAAATATGGTCATCATTTGGGCCTTTATTTCAAAACACAAAGTGGAAAAAAACTGGAGTAATAATGGAGTAAATGTGGCTCAAAACTAGCTACCATTTTTCTTGAGGAAACCAATGTAAAAATCTTTAAGTACATTTTATTTAAGTCATTAAAATAACATCTGTATACAAAAAACTGAAGTAATTAAGGTGAAACGAGTCACCACTCTTGTCCTCACCAATAGTGGAAGAAGTATTTAGTAAAGTAACTAAAGCTGTAACAGATGAATGTAGTGGAGAGAAAAGTACAATATTTCTCTCTGAAATGTAGCGGAGTAGAAGTAGAAAGTGGCATGAAAAGACTCAAGTTAAGTACAAGTACCTCAACATTTGGACTGATGTACAGTACTGGAGTAAATGTACTTAGTTACATTCCACCGCTGGCCCTCAGTATCTGGTTGTTAATGTTGATGGAAACGAGGCCTCGGGGAACAATTATGTTGGTACCTTACGCTGGATGTACCAACTATGTTAGGGTCAAAGTATTAAAATGGCTATCCAAAGCAATATAATAAGCAAAATAATGAATGATTACCGTAATTAAACAATGTGATTTTAATGTAAATTATGTCATCTCTTGTGGGCCGCCACTTGAACAACAAGAAAGACAATGAAATGACTTAAGTCTCATCAAATATACTAAACTATCAAGAATTATGAGTCATATTTAAATAATTATAACCAAGATTAACAGATCAATAACTAGCAAAAGTTGAAGGATTTCGGAGGTCTCGTAGCAGAAGAGGATGGCAAGATTCACTTTTGTACAAAGTTACATAGACAGCTGGTATGTTCAAAACCTTTTATTCACAAAATGAATTACTTTTATGAAAAGTAAAACACAATATCTAACTAAACTTAAAGAGCTAAGCTAAAAGGGGCAAACTAATGTGTGTGTATGAGAGGGTGTGTATGTGTGCGTTGTACAGACGGCGACAGATGGCGGAGCTGTGACCGCATGGAGAGCTGAGCACCAATGGCGGCCCAATCAAAGATGGCCGCTTCTTGTTTCAAGGCCACATGGGTTGGACTGAGGACATTTGGAGGGAAACTTGAGTCTCCTCACAGGACGCTCTATGTCCGAGTCAAATCAAAGGGTGTCCGGCAGGAGGAATAAGCTGTGTCACGACGGTGGTTAACAACTAGTTCAATCAACCCAGGGTTTCCCAATCCAGCGACGGGCGCGTTCACATAAAAGAGGCGGTGTTTTCACAGCACGACCAATCGCAAACATCTACCAGAGCCGCATAGTTTGCATAAGAAGAGCAAACTATAACTCTACATAAATATGAAGAACACAGGCACGGTTTTACAGGCAAAACGCAATACAGTCGCTGCTTCCTAAAACAGGAAGGAAAGCTGGCGAAATAAATAGCCGACGCTTATCAATATCACTTCCCCATCAGTCAGGACCAAGATCTGACCATGATTACACTTGTGCTTTCCATAAACTGTCGTTGCTTTAGCCTTTTATTTCAGTTGCAACCCTGGCATAAAAACATAATTCAAACCGATGTCTGCATTGGCAACACATGGCTCAAGAAAACGACAAATAGACATAATTCCCGGTTATCGGTCTCAAAATGTTTTAACTTGTCTGAGCGCACCCCCCCCCCCTCTCTCTCTCTCTCTAACCGAGAGATTGATTTGTCAGTAGGCGATGCTTTTACACCGGTTGATCTCTAATATCCAACATAACCTGCTCCCGAGCAGTATTTCTATTTCAATCGTGCAGGCTGCAGGAAGCTTCAGTCCCTGTAGTTAGCTTGGCGCTAAGTTCCTTTGTTCTTCAGTTGTTTCGGCTCAAGCCCTATTCACACGGGATTAGTATTACCTGGCGACCTCTAGTCATCTGTAATAACTACAGGGGTTGTCTGTGATCTTAATCCCGTGCAAATCGACCATGCCTGTAATTTGTCAAGTAGAAATTCCCCTGCAAATTACCTACCATATTTCGTCCTGTGATAATATTAGTCCCGTGCGAATCGACATGTCTGTGATTCGGCAGGTCGTAGGCTATATCATTTTTTCGAGGTTTTTGTTACCCGTGCGCCTTTTTTCCCTAACGCGAAGAAGAATATGGGATCGCAAGGGGCTGCGGACGCAGCCTTTCATGGCCAACCTAGGCTGGACCTAGCCTGGAAATCCAGACCCAAATCCAAAAGATTAAGGGTCTGGCATTGAGTAATGAAAATGGCCTAACTGTAAGGGCGGCACCAACCACGCATTTGAAAATCTCACTGCAACCAATCACAACAATACATGGGGTGTCGCATCCAGAGCTGAGGGCTGGCGGTGATGCGGTGTGGCCGCCGCAGCGGGGTTAAGGTATTAACCTCTCCCGGGCCTGACCTAAAAAGATACAGGACCCCGACAAAAGTGCGGTGCAGCGGCCTCGCCCTGGCCATCCTCCGCGCACCCAACTCTCAGTTGTCAGTCAGTAGGCTAAATTGAAAGTAAAAGCAGGCTCCGCTTATTCCGTGTGAATGCGCCACACGAAACTCAGATGTGTGCTTCTGTGGGGGTGATTTCTAAATGAAAATAGGGCTTTAGCTGGTAGACTCTAGCTGAGTCAGTTGTGCTAATTATGTTACAGACAGGCGCTAGCGTCAACTACTGTAGCCAAGTTTGTGTGCATGGCTACCTTTATGAGTAAGCCAGGCTTTATGCTTGACTTGAGTAATATGGATTGGTTTGTGTTAAGAGACAGAACACTAGCCTGACGTCGTCATACTCAGAATTACATTACGTGTCATTTAGCGGACTTACTTATTTATGTCAGAGGTCACACGCCTCTGGAGCAACTATGGGTTGAGTGATGTGTCAGGGACACATATCACATTGGTTGATATATCACAGTGGGAATTGAACCCGGATCTCCCACACAATAGGCACGTGTCATATCCACTGCGCCATCACCATCCGTGATGTGAGTCTGATACTGCTCCACTGGGCTGTGATTATGAGGCGTGTTTCAACTGAACCAGGAAAGAAAATGCCTCTGCACTCAATTGGATAGACCTACAACCAATCAGAGCAGCGGAGACAGACGTCACAGAAGCGGTGAGTCAAAGGCAGGCTTCGACAGAGCAAAGGCGGCAGTTTCCGTGTCGTGCCGACGGCTGTGGCAATATGTTCTCTGTTCCTCTTTTAATTAAAATGAAGGCGCTGTCGGTATCTTCTATAACAGATGCGATGGCGGAATCTACACATCTCAGTTCTCCAGCGGAGGATGGAGGATCCATCATCGTATAAAGCCTGCCCTGACAATTTGATTGGTCCGAACAGCTCTGGTTGGAGCATAGTTCAGACCGAACTTCAAATGTTGTGGGCGGGGCTAAGTTCGGCTGGCATCCAGGCTAGGTTTTCCATGACCGTGGCAACCCTGGACGAGTCTCCAGTCTCGTCCTCAGTATCTGGTCGTTTAAGTCCAGCTGGATCTGAGTACCTGGCTGGTTCTGGTCCCCCACAGTCCTCTCCTTCAGCTGCAGGGGTTTCTTCTGTGTGGGTTCTCATGTGACGAACTAGGGCTTCCCTGTAAGAGAATGTTTCGTCACACTCCGAGCAGCTGTAAGGTTTCTCTCCTGTGTGAATTCTCATGTGCGTGCGTAAATATCTCTTGTTTGAATAAAACTTTTCACAGACGGAACAAGCGAAAGGTTTTTCTCTCTCTCTTGTGTGGATTTTCATGTGTGTCTTCAGACTTCCATTCTGTGTAAAACATTTCTTACAGACTGAACAGCTAAAAGGTTTTTCTCCTGTATGAGTCTTCATGTGTTTCTTCATATTTGACTTGCAGAAAAAGCCTTTACCACACTCTGAGCAGTTGAAAGGGGGATCTTCTGTGTGGATCCTCATGTGTCTCTCTAAAAGTCCACTCCACGCAAAACATTTCTTACAGACTGAGCAACTGAATGGCGTTTCTCCTGTGTGAGTTATCATGTGTGACTTAAGACTTGACCTGCACATATATCCTTTATCACAAAGTGAACAACAAAACAAAGGTTTTTCTCCTGTGTGGATTCTCATGTGTGCCTTCAAACTTTCCCTCCGTTTAAAACATTTCTTACAGACTGAGCAACTGAATGTTTTTTCTCTTGTGTGGATTATCATGTGTGTCTTCAAACTCTCCCTCCGTGTAAAACATTTCTTACAGACTGAGCAACTGAATGTTTTTTCTCCTGTGTGGACTCTCATGTGTGCATGTAAACCTCCACTCTGTTTAAAAGAACTCTTACAGACTGAACAACTGAATGGTTTCTCTCCTGTGTGGATTCTAATGTGATCCTCCAGATGTCTCTTTTTGCTAAATCTTTTCCCACACTCAGAGCAGCTAAATTTTTTCGTAGCAGCACTGCACCTGGAATCGCTGACAGCAATGTCACCATTTTGCAGAGGGCTTAAACCTGGCTGATGTTCCCTGGTCTCGTCCCAATCTCTACTGTTATCAGCCTCAGGTTCAGAGTGCAAAGCCTGGTCATGAGCAGCCGGTTGTAAAATATGTTCTGGATGTAAGTTCCTGTCTGGTTCTGCTCCTCTACAGTCCTCTCCATCAGCTTCTGTTTTCATGTGTTCAGTTTTTATTTGATGAAGCTGTGAGGACTGAGCTTCCTCTCCATCATCTTCTTCACTCTTCACAGGTACAGAAGTGAACAGGAACTTGATATCAGCCTCCTCCAGCCCTTGAAGCTGCTCTCCCTCCTGACTGCTGCACAGTTCCTCCTGTTCCTCTTTAATGTGTGGGGGGGGCTCTGGCTCCTCTTGGGCCAGACTGGAGCTCCACTCCTGCTGCTCAGGGGAAACCTCTTCTTTAACCACCAACACCCACTGGACGTCTGCAGGAAGCACTGAAAAGCACAATGAGGAAAACTGTGACTTCATGCTATCTATTGGTGTAACGCTGACGTTCCACTGGCAGCCAACAACTAATTATTTAAAGGCTGAAGGCTACATCCATTAGAAATGGATGTATTATGGCATCACTGATGTATGTTCAATCTCATATATATATATATATTGCTCAAGCTATAAAAACTAACAGTTACACCTCGAGAGGGACAGGCAGTCCACCAGACAGCTCTGGTTGATCAGAGTCGCGGTTGCAGGAGGCCGGCTGGCATGGAACAAACATGTCTTAATGGAGGCATAGTGTGCTTAGGTATGGAAAGTGTAGTTTGCCAACACATACAATACAGAGAAGCATGACGGCATTCTTTTGTCAAGCACTGGTTTTTCAAGCGTTTAATACTGAAAGACGCATCAGTTCCCACTTTGTTTGGCCAACTTGGAGCTTCCTCCGAATCACAACCTGTAAGTATGGTTTGTTTGTTGTGTATTTGTTGTGTTTAAAACAAAGAACGTAGCTGCTGTGATGTTACTGTCAAGTGTTAATAGTTGTGGCTAAGCTGCTTTGATTCAGTGTTCAGCTGTAGCATTAGGCCTCGGATACATTCCTAATGTTAGCTTGTGCTTTTGTAGTTACATTAGGTTACTTATCAGCTGTTGGACCTGTTTTATCTAATATTCTGTAATGTTAGATAAATGGTGATTTATTTGTTAGCGACAATAATAGTGAAGGTGGATTCATAACAAACATTAAACACTAGGATGTTGCAATGATTAGCAACAATATATCATCACAATAGTGTTAGCTGGCTAACATGCTAGTTATGGCCTAGCACATAGCAAATGTAATATTAGAGATTGAAAGGCCTCTGCTAGCGTGCAACGCTATTGTGATGATATATTGTTGCTAATCAGCTGAAACTATCTTCGGAAAACTTTTTAACTAACGTTATTGTACAGTAATGGTTTAGCTAGTCTATATCCACGACCTTCCACTTCCGGGACTGCCCTGTTCCCGCCGTATGTCCTTTTTTCGACCGGATTTCCGTTTCCTTTCCTTGTGTTGGCGTTCTAACCTCTGGTGGATTTGTGAGGACTATGGTTAACTGCTCCTCAGATCTCTGCAGGGTAAATCCAGACAGCTAGCTAGATTATCTGTCCAATCGGAGTTTTCTGTTGCACGACTAAAACTACTTTTGAACGTACGCATGTTCCACCAAAACAATTTGCAGAGGCGCACCGAAGCTCCGTGCAGCACTTAGTGCCACCCATGACTGATTGTGATTGGTTTAAAGAAATGCCAATAAACACGTTTTACTCCCATCCAGGAACGCTGTGTGGACTAGCCAGACTATGGTTTAGCTAACATGGTAAGTTGAAAACCTACACAAAAGTATGGCGATTACATATAACACAAACATATTACAATAAATAGCTATTTCTAGCATTACAGATGTTAGATAAAACAGGTCCAACAACAGATAATAAGCAACCAATATATTTAAGTCTGTACACACAAAAAGGATGTACACACAGTTCTGTCCAACTTCTATCTGTGGACATGTTGCTACACTGTTTGTATGCACAAAACAGCGTAATGTTATGAGCTGGTAGTGCTAACAACGGCTAACCAGGCTAACGCTAACCCCACAATGAAAAAATCTGACTTGTAAATCAGAGTTTCTGCAGGTTTTACCAAGTCGAATTTAAGACTTTTTTTAAGACGATTATGAATGAAATTTAAGACCGCTATCACAACATAGATTAAGCCTTAAATTCAGTCTTTTAAGCCAAGTATCGCTAAACTTGTACTTCCCCACAGCATGAAGAATATAATCGGTTTCATGTCTGTGGTACAATCCGAAAGAGACTCGCGCCAATAACACGAAAGCTGATTGGCTGCAATATAAGTTGTATGTTGGTGTCATTTGTAGTCATCGAAAGAAAGAACTACAACACCACGGAATAAATAAAAATGAGCACTAGAGGCAGTGTTGCATGGAACTAGGACAATAAAGACCCGTTTGAAATGATTTAAGACCTAGAACACAATACTTAATCATCCATTCACAGTCGTGTGGACGATGGTTCGGGTTCTGTTTCAGATTCTGGCTCAAACTGGTAAGGAAATAGACGACGTTGTTGTTGCAGCACCGTTGTTTTCAGCTGCATGTGCACGGTCCAGGGGGGGCGTCTGAAGGCCCGCTATGGTAAGGGACGTGACATTTCCGACACACTCTGAAGGCGGGTTCACACCAAGGTGAAATCAAAAAAATGTGTGGTTTGTGTTTAATTGTGTTAACAGCCCTCACGTACCCGCCGGTGTAGAGCTCTAGGCTCCAACAACGTTTCTTTCCGTCTTCATATGGCCAAAGTAACCATTGTCGCTGCTTAGTACTTGGTGTGGAAGTCACAGATACATCTGAAAATTAAACGGCGTCATGTCTGGATTAACAACATCACCTGGCGGAGCCAAAAGCACGGTAATGTTTTACTGCCCCCTCTCCGGGAAGTAAACGTCGCGTCTGATGTCTGCTACTTCCAGCGCGACTTGAAATACAGATTGTGTCGGGGTTTTTTTTTTTTTTTTTAATTGCAATAAACGGATAAAAAGTATGCCGAAATAACAACATCATGATGGTGATTTGGCAGTGTATTTTTCATTTTATTTACCTGAAGTTGCTGCACTTTGGCCGCTGTCTGTAGATTCCTTCATGAACAACTCGTATTCTTTCGGATGTTTCATACGCAAATGTTTTAACAGCGGCGATGTTGTGTATTGTTTAGGGTCCTTGCCACCACGAGACAAATCGGCACTGCAAATTGAACATGTAGCTCGACTTGAATCGCCTTCTTTTGACTGGAAGTACTGCCAAA